>NW_004457696.1:1138-3432 GCF_000313135.1 Acanthamoeba castellanii str. Neff | reverse complement strand
TGTGCATCCCGAGATTTAATCTCGGCCATAATTAAAAACAGAGTGCATGGCAGGCAGGATTGATGGATGCAGAAGTGAGCGAGGGACGTACTTCCTTTAGGGTGACATCAATCAGCTTTTTGTCAAATTTCTTGAGGCGTTCGTAGAGGAGCATCGTGGCCTGGACACTGAAGGTTTCGTTCCACTGGGCAGCGCCAGCGTCTTTGGCGCCCGCAGCGAGTGGCGCATGCTTGGTCTCGCCGCGGTTGCCCTTCTTCGATCCTCTCTTCCACGCCAAGTAGACCTCCCTGGCTCCATCTTTGTCACCCACCGGCCCGAGGCCCGACACGCCCTTGAATGTGATCTCGAATTTGACCTTGACCGTGCTTTTGTCACCGCCTCCCCCACCCAGCTTGTGCATCTTGTCTCTCTCTGCTCTCTGTCTACGCTTCGTGCGTAGCGCCGTCGCGTTGCTGTCGCTCTCACGCACACCAAGTCACCACATTCCTCCGCACATTCCTCATACCTGGCATGCCATAAATTCCTCATAACGAGAATTATCCCAGAATTTGCCACACATAAAAAAGTGCCAGATAAAGCAGAATAAAATAGCCAACACAGGAAGAGAGAAAACCTCAAAAACATGGATGTGGAGAGCAGGGTGCACTGGTACGGGTGGGGCGTGGAGATGGGCCTGGAGCTTGGGGTGGACAACTGGTGGCCTGTGCATGAGGCGGAACTGCGGCGAGAGCAGGAGGCGCAGGTGCCATTCACAAAGCTAACGGCGGCGGTGCTGATGCCGCCCGCCGAGCTGTGGCCGCCCTTGCTCGCCATCAAGGCCCGCCACATGGCGCCCCACGTCCGGCGCCCCCCCTACCCGCACTTCACCGTGGCCTCGCCGTTCATCGACGCCGGCGAGTTCGACGACGCCGAGCTCAAGCTGCGCCGCGAGCTGCAGCACGTCCCGCCGGTCGAGGTGCGGCTGCGACGGTTCGAGTTCATGGCCGGCCAAAAGAAGGCCCTCACCCTCATCCTCGTGCCCGAGCCTGAGGCACGCCACCTCCCTGACCTCGAGCTTGGCCTTGCCCTCTCTGCATGTGCTTATCTCACCGCGCACACACCACACCGCGCACACACCACACCGCACACCACACCGCACACACCACATAGCCGGCCGATGGGCTGCAGCGAGTGTTTGAGGGCGTGGTGCGTGCGCTTCCCAAGTGCGGCGCACAGGCGCCCTTCGTGCCGCATCTGACGGTGGGTCACTTCGTCGACAAGGTGCAGGCCCCTACCTTGGGGTGTCGGGGCCAAAGGGAGTGAACTCATGCTCGAGCGTGAGTGCCCGTCTACAGGAAGAAGCGGAACGGATGCGGGCGCAGTACCAAAGCGAGTGGACAGAGCTGCGATTCACGGTGGGCGAGGTGCACCTCATGGCGCGCAGCACCGACGGCCCGTTCGAGTCGCGAAAGGCCATCACGCTAGCTGGCTCGCCATGAGCCAGAAGGTAGTGGCCTTGCTGGGATGTATGTTAAAAAAATAAGTATGCTTTATCATGTTCTACTACAACAGCCTACAACTACTGGTACTGGTAGTTGTTGTAGGAGCCATTATCGTAGTAGCCGCCCTCCTGGTACTGCTGCGACTCGTCGTAGTAGCCACCCTCCTGATATTGCTGGGATTCGTCGTAGTACTGCTGCTGCTGACCGTAGGCGTAGGCTTGCTGTTGCTGTTGGTGCTGCTGGACCGGCGCGCTGTAGGCCGTCTGCGGTTGTTGTTGCGCGGCGTACGCCGGATGACCCACCGGCTGCGGAGGCAGTGGGCCTGCCGGGGGCGTATGACGGAACGCAGCCTAAAGAAAGAGAGAAAGAGAAAGAGAAAAGACGATGAGAAGCGCGTTTGTGGGGGGGGGGGCTGTGGCGCGAAGATGAGTCGAACCGCGGGCTGGGTGGGACGAGGGCCTGCGGGCGGGGGTGGGCGGAAGGCGGCCGCCGGAGTTGCCTGCGCCGCAGGTTGCTGCTGCACCGGCCGCGGCTGCTGTTGGACGGCCAGCGCGGGCGAACTGGTGGCGGCGGCTCCACGCCCGGGGAGTGGGGCGGGTCGCGGCCCGGCCGGCGGCGGAGGCCGAAACTGCTGCGGCGAGCCGGCAGGCGATCCCTGGGCTGCGAGCACGGGAGGCCGAGGACCCTGCAATCGCCAGCGCCAAAGTGAGCAATCAATCACGTCGGGATATCAACACATGCAAATGGAGGTGGTGGGTACAGCAGGCGGAGGCGGCTTGAAGGCTGCTGCGGGCTGCACAGGCTTGTTGAAGC
>NW_004457696.1:0-774 GCF_000313135.1 Acanthamoeba castellanii str. Neff | reverse complement strand
CGATCTGCTGGCCTTCGCGCTGAGCGCGCCCTCCTTCTCGTCGAGCTGCTGCCGGGCCTGGGCGAGCTCGTCGCTGACCTTCTTCAGTTCGGCCGCCTGCTGCTCGCTGGCGCCACCGAGCTCGCGGTCCTTGTCATCGAGCTGCTGTCGGGCCTGGGCGAGCTCGTCTCTCACCTTTTGCAGCTCCGCCGCCTGCTGCTCGCTGGCACCGCTCAGCGCGCCGTCCTTCTCGTCGAGCTGCTGGCGGATCTGGGCGAGTTCGTCGTCCTTGGCCTTCTGCAGCTCGACGAGTTGTCGGTCCCTCTCGCTCAGAGTGCTCTCCTTCTCGTCGAGCTGCTGTCGGACTTGCGCGAGCTCGTCCTCCTTGTGTTTGAGGCTGTCGCGAATCGTAGCGATTACGCCCTCCTGGTCGCCGTCGCTCTTCTGCTGCAGGAGGGCCTCCAGCTCGCGCTTCTTCTCCTCGAGTTCGGCCTCGCGGGTGGCCTTGAGGCGATTGGCACGCTCGAGCTCCTCCGCTTTGGCATCGGCGTCGTGCTGGGCCGCATCGGCCTTGGCTTCGGCGGCGCTGATGGTAGCGGCGAGGGCCTCGGCCTTGGCGTTCATTCCATTCCTCAGCTGCTCCAGCTCCTGGCGACGCGCGTCGGCTTCGTTCTTTGCCTCGGCGACCTCGTTCGCGAGCCGCTCCGCTTCTTGGCTCTTCTCTTGCAGCGCGTTGGCCTTCGCTTCGGCTTCGCTCCTGGCCGCTTCGGCTTCGCTCTTTGCGCTCGAGGCTTC
>NW_004457697.1:79714-83080 GCF_000313135.1 Acanthamoeba castellanii str. Neff | reverse complement strand
CCCTGGATGGCTGACCCTGCGTGTGTTGTGTGTGTGTGTGGTGTGGTGTGCGTGTGTTGTGTGTGTGTGTGTGTGTGTAGGTGGGGCTGCTGAGTGAGAATTGTGGCGCAGAGTCTGGGCTCTGGCGTGCCAGGGTGATACGTTCCTCCTCTTCGTCACGGAGCTGTTCCAGCATGCGCTGGAGGTTGGGAGGGAGAGCTAGAAAGAATGGAGGCCGAACGCGCTGGCAAGGTTCGTGAGCTGGTGGCCTCGGTCAAAGAACCCAACGCAACCTACATGGACAGCATGAACGAATGGCGCCTCCTTGCTGAGAAGACGAAGGTCCTCATGGAGAAGGAGGATCGGTGCCTTGAGCGGTGGGAGCAGCTTGCTACCCTGCCTGAGGAATCCTTCGTCGTCTCCTACGTGCTGCAGACAGCCTCCCGCCATCCCCGCCCTCCACGCCAATCCCACCCCGGCACACCCCCAACGTTGTGCCAGCTCCTTCTTCGTCTTCGTCTTCGTCTTCTGCGACCGCTGCTCTCTTCCCCTCGTCGGCCCACACTTGGGCGTACACCCCCGAGGCCAACGGGGTGGTCCCAATAAAACGATTTCATAAAATAAGAAAGGTTTTGAAACGCGTTTTACTCACGTGCCACCAGCACGATATGTGCAGCATAGCACCGCCACCTTACAAGTGTCGGGGGCCAAAACCGACCTGGTTGTACTCCCTGTGCCTGTTCCTTGTTTCCATCACCGGTGATGGACACGCTGCGGGAGCTAGCGGTGATGGTCTTCGTTGCCTTCCTCCGGCGCAAGTTCGAAGCAGAAGAGCATGCCGACGACAGCTCTTCCGCCATGGAGGCAGTCCACTGGCGGGCGCAGTTGGTGGGCGATGTGGGCGAGCGGGTCGCGGAGGTCATGGTCGCGCGCGGCCTCGTGTCCGACTGCACAGCTGTAAGCATCCGCCTGCTGTCGCTCCTGCCCCTCCAAACTCTCCCCCTTCCGTGCGTCAACCCCCTCGACCCCCAGAAATGTGAGGAATGCTGATGGGGAACCCTTGTGCTGCCTTGGTCCAAATGGCGCAGGAAAATGCTTGGTGATCTGGCGGCGGTGGGAGACCTGGTGGCAACAGCACATCTGTGGCCTCCCACTTTGACGCATATCGACCTCACCGGTGCACGGTAAGGATTTATCGCCACTTTGTATCGCTGCGTGCACGTCTTTGTGTGTCGTGTCTCTTTTCGGCCTAAATGTGTGGCAGGGAGGCGGGCGCGTTCCTTGCAGGGTTGGCCACAAGTCAAGCCGCGAAGAGCATCACGCACCTCACCCTGTCGCGTTGTGCCGACATCATCGAGCGCGATCTGGTCCATCTGCACAGCATTCCCTCCCTCAAGTACGCTTAGTGTTCGTGACATGCCTGCATCACAGAACACTTCGGGGCAACGCTTTTTCTCGCCCCATGGAAAGAGAGAGAGAGAGAGAGAGAGAGAAGAGATTATTGACCCACGCCACGTCACGTCACTCAACCAATACAGGCAGCTCAACCTCGGCAACACTGAAGAGGTCGCGCTCTTGACTTGCGGTCCCATCCTCGCCCATTCTTGTCCGCAGCTCGAGGTATGCAATGGCAACGTCGCTCTCTCTTTCTCTCTCTCTCTCTCTCTCTCAGCACAACTGTGATATGGTAGTACCACACACACACGACTCACGCACGACACAACGCACGCCACGCCAGAGCCTGACAATGAGCGCGGATGAGTATCGTTGCCGGAACAACCCCGACGCCACCCCATTTCTCGACTTCCTCTCCTCCACCTGGCCTCCCACCGACAACGACAACAACAACACTAATATCGATGGCAAAAACGCTGAGAAGGGCCCGCCGCTTCCGCTCTTGACGTCACTCGTCATGATCGGCACCATCGTTTCGCCGGCGGCCTTCCGTCGCTTCCTCGCCCAGCGACCGAACGTGGACCGCTTCACGGAGCTGGTCGTGTGCGAGCCGTCGGACCGGAGTGACTCCATCGCCCCGTTGTCGTCGAACAAGACGAACAAGCTGGCCGCCGACATCCTCAAGGCGTGCCCTCGCGTGACGTCACTCTGGGGCGGCACCTTCACCACCCTGCGCATCGATGATGGACGCCTGGCCGATCTGATCGTGGGCCAGCGGGCCACCGCGCTGCGCTCGCTCGACATTGCCTTCGACGTGATCGTGGGCCAGCACGACGGTCGGACGAGCCACACGGTCGCCCTCGCCGAGCTGGTGGCGTCGAGGCACCTGCCAGTGCTCACGGAGCTCGATCTCGACTACCTCTCCTCGGTTGAGGAGGGGTCGCCCGCGCCGCTGCTCAACGACTTGAGGGAGGTGGCGCCGCTCGAGAGGCTCTACGTCAACCTGCACCACAGGCCGCCGCTGGCCGTCGGCATGGGCGGCGCTTGGCTGCCGCGGCACGTGGGCTGGTCGCTTCGGCGGCTCGAGCTCGCCAAGTGTCGGCTGACCGTGTTCATGGTCGATTTTATGTCCGAGCTGCAGGCTCTCGAGGGCCTCGTGCTCAGCGGCGTCCACGTCTGCGCCCACGCCACATTATGTGAGGCATCACGCCGTGGTGGCGCCGAGGTGGCCATGGCCTGCCGCGCGGTCGAGAGGGCTGTGGCAGCTCTGTCACACCTCCAAGACCTGGTAATCTCGCGCCTGGCGATCCGATCTCACGAGGAGGACGAACGACCAAATGGAGGTGAAGGTGGAGGTGGAGGAGATGGAGATAGAGATAGAGGTGGAGGTGAAGAGGAGGTCAAGACGCCAATGATCGACCGACCACGGCTGACGATCACCCACGGTTGCTTGGAGCGACTCACGTTCACCGGCGGTCACAAGCCTGGTCACACGGCGCTGGCTGGCGTGCAATGCCCCAACCTGCGCTACCTCCGGGTGCCACTCGATGGCTTCGCAGCATCGGCCGCGACCCTGGTCGAGATCGCCACGACGCTGTCACCGCGCTTGGAAACGATCGTCGTGAGTGGTCATCTGCCGGGCGACCAGCTCGCAGCGATTCTCCTGAGCTGCCGACGCCTGAGACGCCTGGCGACCTATCAAGGAGTTAAAAAAGACATGGAGTCGGTGAGCGAGCCCTCTGTGGGCGCCAGCAATGAAGGGCATAGGGCGTATGCGTTGACGCGGCTCGAGGATCTCAATCTCCGGGACAGTGATATCGGCGACGAGCGTCTGAGCGTCATCATCCGACGCAGCACTCAGCTGTGGCGACTCGAGCTGAACAACTGCTCGGCTCTCACCACGGTGAGCCACCTCGAGGGCCACGCAGGCCTGCGGCAGCTCCACCTGTGCAATCTGCCCAGACTCGTCGACACTGCCTTTCCTGTGGGTAT
>NW_004457697.1:20581-79693 GCF_000313135.1 Acanthamoeba castellanii str. Neff | reverse complement strand
TAACGTCGGAGGCCTCAATAGTTTCCCCCAGAGGCTTCATCTCGGATACCAGTTTCTACGTGGCGTGGTCCGAACCGACGCAGCCGCACGACACGCACACGCACACGATTACGAGACCCGGGGATGAGACACACGAACTCCACCACAGTCGCCTTAGGTTGGTGTACCTTGTAGAGGGCGTGGACTTCGATGATCTTGGCGGGAATGCGGGCCTGCACCATGTCCATCGACGTGTTCCGCACTTCTTCGTGGAAGGCCGCGATCTCAGGATGCTCGTCCTGCTTCCTCGCCTGCGCGGCAAAGCCGCCACCGGTTGTGAACCAACGTGGCACGGGTCAGCAAGAGAGCTGACAGCGCCGTGCAGAACACAAAAAAAAATGAAGGGATGTGTGGTGCGGTCGTGTACCTCCTCGGCGGCGTTGGCCTTGTGCTTCTTGGCCGCCTTCTTCTTGCGTCTCTTTTCACCCGACCCAGCGGGCGCTTCGGCTTGCTCCTCTGCCTGCGGCTCCCCCTCATCTTCTCTAGGGCGCTTCTTTTGCCTTTTCTTGTTGTTGCTTCCAGCCTTTTCTTCTTCAGCGGGTTCTTCCTTTTCTTCTGTTTCCATCTTCTCCTCCTGTTCGGCCGCTGGGGCCTGGCCACGGAGTTCGCGCTCGCGATTGAGCTCAAGGGCGATCACATCGGGGGCGGCCTGGCGATCTGCGATGGAGTCCACCTCGTGTGCCAGCTGGTGCGTCACCTCCATCTCGGCTGCCAGTGCCGCCTCCACCTCCTCTGGTGTCTTGGGCACCTTCCTCCTCGTGCCGTGCGTGCCCGATCGATTCATTTTTTCTAATTTTATCCTCTATCTCGCGAAAAAATGTTGCATAAACGCCAAGAAATACGTATTTCTCTTTTTATTTTGTGGAAAAGAGAGAAATTTTGGACCAATTGCGGCGCGGTGTCTTTTGGCGCAAGAAGAGCTGGTTCCCAAAGCCCTCGTGCACGCGTGACGCAGCTGCGAAGACAGGGTTTGAAAAAAAGGAGGCGCAGCGTGTTAGGGCTTTTGAACAGGGGCCAAAAGCACGCAGTGTCACTAAGAGAACTGTCTCGACAGACGCAAAGCGACAAGCGACACGCAGTCCTTCGATCACCAACAAGATCCACTGCGGCAAAGAGCGATAGATTGAACATAGAAGAGCGGCTCTAAGCGAGTCACGCAGACACATATACACAATCATGACAGAAGATGAAGAGATGCCGGAGGACGCATACAAAATCAGCTGGGGCGACTTCGAGTGCATCGAGCCCATGGGGGCGGGCCTGTCCCCTCGCCTCGGGGGGCGAGAATTCAAGGCCGCCTGGTTCGGTACCGAGGTGGCCATCAAGGAAGTGAGCGGCCTCGATGGTCAGGAGGAGGACGCCCTGTCGGCCGCCCTCGAGGAGTTTCTTACCCTCAAGTACAGCTCATCTTGCCAATCCTTTATGGCTACGACAGATATTTTGTCACTAAACATCGATCATCTTCAACCCGCAGAGAAATCCGGCACCCCAACATCGTGCACTTCGTACATCTGCCCCTCTCCCCTCCTTTGTTGTGACGTGGATGGTGGGCTGAAGATGGGGCGGGGGCTGCAGATTGGGGTGTGCGAGACGGAGAGCAAGGTGTACACCATTTCGGAGCACCTCACAGACAACGTGTACCGGCTCCTGCACGACCCTTCGGCCGATCTCCCATGGCGGCGGCGCATCAAGATCGCCCTCGAGGCCACACTCGCCCTCACCTACCTGCACAGCAAGGGCATCATACATCGCGACTTCCGGTCTCGAAATCTTCTGGTACGCTCGTGCGTGTGTCTGTGCGGTGTGTGTGGTGAGTAACGACAACACATGGCAGTTGTCTGTGAACGGCCGGGTCAAGGTCAGCAACATGGGCCTGGTGCGAGGCGGACGTGGAGCGCCGGGGGACTGTAACATGGAGGCGGTGGCGCCGGAGGTGCTCATGGGCGACCTGCACGACGAGCGGGCCGACATCTTCGGGTTCGGGGTGGTGCTGTTCGAGCTCATCACGCGACGCAACCCGCCGCCGCGCAGCATCGGCACCAAGTTCGGGTTCGACACGGAGGACTTCACCAAGGAGCTCAACGACTCGCCCGGCTGCCCGCCGATGCTGCGCGACCTGGTGCTCCAGTGCGTGGCCACGAACCCGAACAACCGGCCCAAGCCGAAGACCATCCTCACGCTTCTCAAGGAGATCAAGCTCGCCGAGCGACGCGACGCGCAGCAACAGAAGATGATGCAGCGCCAGCGACAGCAGCAGCTGCTGCAGAGCGAGATCTCGGAGGAGGACGGCGAGGGGAGCGAAGGCGGCGGCGGGAGCAGCAGCGGCGGACCGATCACTCCGCTGGGGAGCGCCCGGCGGGGCAGCGTGCTGGTGATCTCGAGGAGCGACAGCGGCGCCTTCAACTCGAGTCCGCTCCTCAGCGCGCGGTCCAACGGCAGCGGCGGCGGCGGAAACGAGTACATGTACCACCCCATGCGCGAAGGGAGGGAGCGGGCCGCGAGCGAGCGGAACGTGCGACGAAACACGGACAGCGGCGGAGGGCGGGAGGGGAGCGGCATCGGGCGGAGCGGGAGCGGCATCTCGGAGTACACGGACAACGACGACGAGGCCGACGTCGGGTACTCGCGCGAAGATGACGCCATGCGGCGTCAGCGACTGAGCACCGAACGGAAGAAGCTGGACGACGGGCTCGGCGGCAGCGGCGGCGCTGACAGTCCCAGCGGACGGAGGAAGAACTCGGCGAGCAAGGAGGAGCGGCTGATGAGCGACGTGTTCGGCGACAAGCCCCTTCGACGAAGCCGGCGGAACACGAAGATCTTCGCCGAGGAGGAGGCGCTGGAGAGCATCTTCGCGTCGAACCTCGGGCGGGAGAGCAACACGCGACCACGGAGCCAAACGCAGGAGAAGCGCGAAGAAGGCCCCAGGAAGCGTCGAGAAACCACCGACCCAGACAAGTGCCTGCTGATGTAATGAATGAGGGGAAGAGCGGACACGCGGCGGCGAAAAGGAGGAGGAGAAGGGTACCTGTAGATAACGCATTAGTACACCAGTCCGTACCACTGAAAGTAGCAGTAGACACCTATACCATTGCACCCAACCTCACACCACCCTGCGCCAAGATTGCCTCCTGGAAGTAGGCCTAACCCCTTCCCGCAATTGGTACACAATCGCGCGACCATGCCAACGTGCGCGCCATGATGCCTGCTCTCGGCTTGCCCTTTGTCCCAATAAACTCGTAAGATGGGTGCACCCACATCTCTGCCACCTCTTCCACCAGCACGTCAGCCAGCTCGAATGGATCTATTCTACGCTGATAGAATAAATAGAGAGAAGAGGGAAGAGGAGCAAGAGGAGGAGAAGAGAAGAGACGAAGACACGACACCACTACCAAAACAACACGGTGTACGTTGCGGGTCGCTTGTATCGGCGCTGAAACTCCTCCAGGTTCTCGTCAAAGTGCACTTCCCAGTCGTCGTAGTCCATCAACTGCAGCAGCACGCGAATGTGTTGTTGTTGTTGTTGTTGTTGTTGTTGTTGTTGTTGTTGTTGTGAGAAACAAGCGCCTCAGCCATTACGTTGACCTTGCTACTACGATGCACGTGGAGCGTTGCGTACCGACTTGCACATCTGCAAAACTTGAGTGGCCGCGATCAAAGCCTCTTCGTGGTTGTCCTTGGTGGGCACGTTGACAAGATACAAGGGCTGGCCGTTCGGCGCCCCTCGGTTGAGCATGTCTGCATACGGTGGGTCAACTGCGAGTGTGAGTTTGTTTGCCAAACAGGGAGCAGGCGGAACGACTGGCCACACCTTCGTACACGGCCTCGAACACTCGCTCCTCAAACGTGATAACCATGTTGAAGTGCTGCTTTGCTTCGGCGTGCCACTGCTCGGGGGCGTTCTTGATCTTCATGTTCCTCTCCAGCATGTTCAAGACTCCATTTTGCTTGTACCTGAAGGAGCAGCGTGTGAGTGTGGGGGCAGTGAGAGGAGGATTGGCACAGAGAGATCTTTGGGGGTAGGTACAGGTCGTAATTCTGGGCTTTAAGATCTTCGTAGATGGTCTTATACGGTGTGCCGAAGGAGTAGACGTTGGGGCGATCGGCAGCGGGACCCGGCAGCTTGACGTGATTGCCGGTTCCGTACGATGACGCGCGGAAGCCATGCTTTGCCAATCGCAGATGGGCCTCCATGGACCGATTCATATTCGAGGCGCACACCAACGCCACCGTCGTATCCTGCATGTTCCGCTCCCTCTCCGCCATCTTCACTCGTTCGTTGATTGAATTTATATTAGAATTATATTTTATTTCTTTATAGATCTATCTTTTCTTTTCTTATTCTCTTGGGCACAAGAGGAGGCACAAGATGGAGCTGAAAGAAGGTGGCGAGGTGTCTACGGAGGTTGGCTGGGCGGAGGTGCCGGAGGGGATGCGCGCGTTCGTGGCGAGCAACGGGCTGCCGGCCGATGCCTACCAGCTGCGGGGGCTCTACCGCTTCGTGCGGCTCAACCCACGCCTCTGGTCCGCCAGAACAACCAGCCCCCTCGAGACTGCGGCAGTGCTCCAACGCGAGCTGGGCGGCGAGGGTGCGCTCGAGGCAGAGGCCGTCGAGTGGCTGCCCGGGTTCTACCGCCTGCCGCACTCGGCCTCAATCTCCGACTCTGACCTGTACAGCCACCCCCCCCCTTTGCTCTGTGCAACAACAAGGTGGTGGGCATGGATACAAGTGAGCTGATGTGTCGTGCACACAACTCGAGCATGCAGGTACAAGACGGGCAAGGTAAGGCACAGGACTTGAACCATTCTTACCCCTACACAACTTAGGCACTAATGCACGAGGATTGCGCCATGCCTGATGATGGTGGTGCCTCATCTGAGCAGATATATGGCATCGATGCCAGCTCGGGTGCCGCCGTGGTGGCGCTTGATCCGCAGCCGGGCGATAACGTGCTCGACCTCTGCTGCGCTCCCGGTGCGTAGGTGACCACAAGAAGAGCCCTTTTCTTGGCCAAGCCACAGGGCAGTGTTGGGGCTAACCCAGATGAGTGCTGCATGGATAACGTTGGTGCATTCCCATCAGGCGCCAAGCTATGCATGATCGCCGACATGCTGGCGGGCCAGGGCACGGTCACGGGCGTGGACATCGCCGAGGCGCGGCTCGGCGCCTGCCGCAACGTGCTCGCCAAGTACGAGATCCCCAACGCGCGCCTCGTCCTCCACGACGGCACCACCGTCAACGTGCTCGCACCGCCCCGGAAGACCATGGCTCTGGGCGCTGCGCCCACGGACAAGACGACAGACAACAACGAAGAAGAAGAAGAAGAGGAGGAGGAAGAAGCAGAAGAAGAAACGAAAGAGGGGCAAGAGGAAGAGGGCGAGGCCAAGGACGATGATGGAAGAGGAAAAACGTCGACGGGACGTATTTGCCGTCATGTCTCCAAGAAGAGGGACCGCGCCGAGCTGGCAGCGGCCCGGTGGCGAAAGAAGACGAAGCGGAAGCGAGTGCTCCCCGATGAGCTGCCCCACGTGTTCTACGCCTACCCGTACGATCTGTGCCTGACCTCGGCCAGCGCCCAGCTTTACGATCGGGTAGCGGTCTTCTCTCGAACGTTTGAGTCACAGTGTGGTGCGGTGCGGCCTCACCTGTGTGGTCTCTCCTCAACAGGTCATGATCGATGCCCAGTGCACGCTAGACGCCTCCGTACGACACATTCTTCACTATGGCAAGTTGGGCTGGAAGGACTTCACGCCTCGCATCACCGAAGAAACCGTGGATCTTCAGGTACCGACCATTCTCCCTCCCATAGGTCTCATCTGGCCTTAACAGTCGGTTAATGTTGGGTTTCTCATTCTCTCTCGGATTCGTCTGCGCAGAAACGACTCTTGGCCAACGGCTTCCGCCTGCTGGCTCCTGGTGGGTATCTGGTCTACAGCACCTGCAGCTTCTGTCGAGAGCAGAATGAAGGTAAGCGCCGTGCTGTTCTTACCGGCACGCCGAAGTAGCAAGGTTACTTGCGCTCACATGTGGCGCCTTGGCAAAAGACGTCGTGTCGTGGCTGCTCGAGCGTGAGCCCACCGCACGAGTGGTGCCGATCCCGGGCGCGGACCGGATGCCGTGCTCAAAGGGGCTGCTGCCCCACACGCTGCGCTTCTATCCGCGGGACACCCAGACGAGCGGGCTCTTCATCGCCAAGCTCACCAAGCTGGCCGAACCGCACGCCACCTCCACCTCAACTTCCTCCACCGCCGCCGCAGCCGCCGCGACCGACCAGGTCGAAGATGCAACCCGACGAGCAATACCATAGTGCGGTTCCCTGATTACATGTCGTGTGCGTGGCCTTCCAGCGTTTTATTATTTGTTGGTTGGTGCGTGCGTGGAGCATGCGCCACGTCGTGCTCGTGAGGTCACTGCGCAGTGGCTGGACCGATTGACGACCGCACGAACGCGAAGTAGCCGTCCGGACGAATCAGAACGGCGGTGAATTGCTTCAGGTGGCGATGCTGAGGCGGGACCTCGGCGACGTCGACCCGCTTCGACCACCCCGGAAACGCCGGCGGCACCTCCGCCGCGCGCCCTTCTCCGCCAATGCCGTCGCCGTCGCCGTCGCGGAAGCGAAGCTCAACCCACTGCGCGTCGTGGAAGAGCGAGTAGAGCGACACCGTCGTCGCTGTCGAGTCGGCGCCGGGCTCGAGCTGCAGGGCCATGTCGGGAAGCCGGCGGCCGGTGAGCTCGGGCGCGACAGTCCACCCGAGCGGAGCATCCAGCGGCGGACCCGGATAGGACACCCCGAAGCCCGTGATCTGCGCGGCCATCCTGCGGTTGACCTCCGGAATGCGAAGCAGCTGGTCCATCTCCTCGCGGAGGGCCATCGTGTCGGGCTCGCGGGCCGTGATCAAGGCCGCCTGCGCCAGGGTGTCGTGGTACAGCTGCTGGCCCACGGCCCGGCGCTCGGCGGTGTAGCTGTCGAGCAGCGACGCCGGCGCGAGGCCGCGCACCACCGCCGCCAGCTTCCAGCCCAGGTTGAACGCGTCCTGGAGGCCCACGTTCATGCCCTGCCCGCCGATGGGCAGATGGATGTGGGCCGCATCGCCGGCCAGAAGCACGCGCCCCTGGCGATAGCTCGCGGCGAGGCGGGTCTCGTTGCCGAAGCGCGACAGCCAGACGGGGTCGTGCATGCCAAAGTCCCGGCCGGCGACCCGGCGCGCCGCGGTGACGAGCTCGTCGAGGGTCACGGCCTCGGACTGCGGCACGCCAGTGCGCAGGTGGTCGATGACCACGGCGCGGTGCCGAACGCCGTCGCCCAGTGGGACCATCAGCAGGCACCCGGCGCTGTTGCTGATCACCAGCACGGGTCCCGTCGGGGGCGAATCGAGCACGACGTCGCCCAGCATGGCCGTGAGCGTCGTGGGCAGGCCCTCAAACTCGATACCCGCCGCCTGGCGCACCACGCTGCGCGCCCCGTCCGCGCCGACCACGTACTGGCACGTCAGACGCGACTGCTGATCGCTGCCGTGCGCTACAGTCACAATTACCGACGCGTCGGCCTGGTCGATGCCGATCACTCGCTGCCCACGGCGGACGATGACGCCCAGCTCGCGGGCCCGCGCCTCAAGCAGCTCTTCTGTCGTGTTCTGGTGCAGGAAGAGGGTATAGGGGAAGGTCGAGTCGAACACCGAGAAGTCCAGGCGGGTGTCGAGCGCTCCGTAGATGCCCGTGGGGACGGGCCGCCCCCGCGCGGTGAAGCGATCGACGATCCCGCGCAGAGCCAGGACCTCGAGCGAGCGACCGTGGATGGTGAGGGCGCGCGACTGAAGTGTTCGCGTCTCGCGGCGCTCGAGCACGGTCACGCTGAGGCCGGCCAGGCGCAGCTCACAGGCGACCATCAGCCCCACCGGTCCGCCGCCCACCACCAGTACGTCTACTGTTTGCTGTTGCTCGGTCATCGCACAAGTCAAGTACTTCAGCGTACACCCCCGACACACCGTTTTTAAATTCCAACCACCATAGTGTTCTCAGAACGGCAATGGCCCGCGGACGCTTGTTTGCCTTGGAAGGAAAACTCCCCACGGGCTATTTAGGGTTTGCCCTCGGAATGCCGCCGGCTTCTCAACCCCGTAGCAGAACTTGGACGGGTGGCCTTTGCCCAAACATTTCGAGAGTCCGCCTCTGCGAAGCCGCGGCTGTATGGGCGAACTGGGCTTTTATACCCCGAAATCCGGGCTTACTCAAGTAAGCCCGGATTTCGGGGTATAAAAGCCCAGTTAACTTGGTTCCGAAAGGCATTAGCCGTACGGCGGGCTTCAACTCCGTTGGCCGTAATTTCACGGGTGAGGCGTGTGCAGTAGCGGGTGGTTTACCTGAATCGAATCTCCCACCGCATGGGCTTCAAGTAAAACAATGAACCTCGCCACCGCCAATTGGCCCCCAGCTGGTGGACTCCGGTGATTCTAATCACCCGCGGCACATGAGACCACTAACGGCCACAACGTTGCGGGCAAAGCCAGTTCTATCATTCACTCTTTACACCTCCCACACCAACAACCAGTCCTCTACTCTCTCTCTCTCTCTCTTTCTTGACGCGACTGGTAACCCTCCGCCTCCCTAGCTTCAATCTTCGAATCTTACAGGACGCACACAAGATGTCGAGTGCTGGCAAAATCGTTGTGGGAGTGGGAGTGATTGTGGGCGCGGCGTTCGCGCTGGTGTGTATACTCAACATCGGACTCTACGGCGGGGCGATGGACCTCGAAGGCGGCTACTGCCAGGGACCGACCCGAGAGCGAGTCGGGGCAATGGGCATCGTGGCCGGGCTGCTCGGGTTCATCATCTCGTTGGTCACCATCGCAGCGCTCCTCCTCCCGCTCTTCTCTGCCGCCGCCGCGGAGCCGATGGCCTCGCTGCTGGTCAAGCTGCTTTTGCTGATCTGCATCTTCATAGTCATCCTCTTCTACCTCGCCGCGTGGGCGCTCATGGCCAAGGACATCCACGACTTCAACCGCTACGCAAACTGCGATCACCCGCCCCATGTGTGGAGCGCTGCGCTGGCCTTCGGCCTCTTCGGAAACATCCTCGCTATCCTCCTCTTCGCCGTCGTCGCCGTCGCCCTGGTCGTCGACCGCTCCGCTAGCGATGCCAACCGCGGAGGCTCGCGCAGCAAGTCCTCCGGAGGCGACAATCCGGCCCAGACCGAGTACTCGTGAGCCTGTCTCTCCACCTTTGTTCCCACCTGCACCTCGTACATAAATTAACACTTTTATCAGCACCATTTCTTGGTTGGAATGCTTGGAATGATGGTAAGAAGGCACGCGGTTGTTCGTGCGCTTTCATTGGCCGCGACAACAAGGCGACGGCAGCTTCTGGTTTTCGGATGTTGGTTGGTCCACTGCCGGCAGTGGAGTAAGAAAAGAAGAACGACCTACGAACGAAGCCACAACACGCCCCGCAAGCGCGACCACACCACCCACAACGGGCTGACTATCTCTTCCTCTTGGGTGTATGTGGAGAAGCAGAGCCAGGCGAAAAAGAGAAGGTTAGGCCGCAACGCTCCTGAGTCGGGCCAAAGAACGAAGAGTAAAGAACGAAAAAGATGAAGCGTTCGTTGGGACAGAGTACTACCTCCGCCGGCGGAGGTCCGCCCTCGGAAGCGGAGGCGGAGGCTGTTCCCTTGTCGAAGCGTGAGTGGCTGCTCGAACGCTTCCCGCTCTTGTCCTACCTCATCTTTCCCATCTTGTGCATCCCGCCGTGCTACTGGCCCTTCTCGTGGCCGCGGCTCCGGCGCAAGAAGGTCGAGGGCCATCGGGTCCACCGGCGGGACTACCTCGACTACGAGGAGTGCACCCTCGAGAAGCGCCTCAACAAGGCGGCCGCCCGGCAGTTCATCATCGACAACGACCTAAGCGGGTTCGCCGACGTGCGCTACTTGCCAGGTGACCTCAACTCCGATTTTCTTATTTCTATATTTTTCCAATTTAGGCCAGAGCATTAGTAATTGTTTATTATTATTATTATTATTATTATTATTATTATTATTATTATTGTTATTAATTATCTACATATAATTAGTGTTGAATGTTATCTTTGTGCGTTTTGGCACAACATTGCACATCACTAACTCCGACCCGTGTGCACACAGAGGTCAAGAATGACGTCGTTCGGCTCATCTACCTCACCACCATCACTTCCGTCGCCGACGGCAGGCTGCCCTACACCCACCGCCTCAAAGGTGACGCTATCAATTCTATGCCGCCCTCACCTGTGCCTGGGCACCGTCGATGTCCCTTCTCGTTGTTTTGTGTTCACAGCCGCGGCACTTGCGACAATGTCTGCAGACATCTTCAAGATCAGCGCCAAGGCCGACTTCTGGACGGTGCTGTGCCTCAACCTGGCAATGGTCTTCGTCCCCCTCTTCGGCCTGGTGGCCCTCTTTTCCGCGCTCGCCTTCATCGATGCGCTCTCTGCCAGTGCGCGCCCGGCCCATTTCTTTGTGGTGGTGATGGTGGAATGAGGGTGGGCTCGTCTCACTTCGTTGGTCGCAGAGGAAGCGGTGCTCGTCCCGGCAGCGCTGGCGGCCTTCTTCACGTCTGTGGCCGGACTGCTGAGCCTGATTGCCACCGGTACCACTCGAACCAGTCACGATCAGTTCTTACATCGCGGTCCACAATCCAAGCTGAACCTTATCCTGCTCGCAATCGCAACAACAGGTTCCAATCCTCACTTCGCTTCGGTGGCGGCCAACGAGAAGCAGAACGCGCTGGTCGAGCTGGAAAACGACTTCGCTTCGTTGGCCATCGACTTGCTCAAGATGTACAAAAAACCTCTTCCCATCATTGTCACCGGGTGTGCCACGTCTCACTCGACACGGCCGTGCCTGGTACCAGGTACTACTCTCAGGACCGGGCGTCGCAGGACTTCGCTCGGCGCATCGCCCGCGGGCTCAAGGTCGGGGTACTGCGCGACCTTCTCGCCAAGCAGACCGAATGGAACTTGACCGAACCGCTGAGGTGGGCGCGCCTCTGCACATGCTTAGAATAATTTGATGGCCTGACACTATAACTGGCACCGACAGGGAGGCCAAGCGGTTCATATTACACAAGAACGTGTGCTTCCACTCGACCACGATTCGATGCTACCTCACCGGGGAGCACCGCCACGAGATCAAGCGACGCAAGGCCCTCTCCAAGGCGGAGAACTACTTCAAGAAGCTCAACATCCCCACTCGTACAGTCTTCTCTCGCCCTCGCCCTTTCGCTTTCGCTTTCGTTTCGTTCTTGCTTTCGCTCTCTCGCATGTTAACGAACTCCTTCAGTTGAGGATGACTGTCTCTCGAGTGACGGCGGCATGGCGGACATGGGCTCCGACACGGACACCGAATGGGAGGGCGACATGGCCGCTCTCGATTCCACTCCACCGCCTCCCCCTGTACCCCGCGCCACAGGCACGCACCACCCGCCCTCATTGGCAAGGCCTGGCCACGACACCACCCTAACTTCCCCTCATCATCGACCCACCTCCGTAGGCGTAGAGCCGGTGGGTGACGAGCTCGTGTGATTGATCCGCCAATGTGCACCACCAACAAGATAGCTTGTTGGGCGCATTGCAATGCAGAGAAAATAAAAATAAAAATAAAAATAAAAATAAAAATTCAACCAAAGGCACATTTTCCGGGCCATTATCGGACGAATGAAAGGTTTCGTCTGGAAGGCTGAAGAACCGATCTCTTCACCACGCCAAAAGGGCTCATGTCAAAAACGAAGTGCGCTCGGGCCGTGAGAGTAGGCGACACCATCCTCATCGGTACCCCCCCCCCCAATCACCCATCCAACGCGCCCACGGCCCTCGTACAACAGCCAAAGGCGACGGCCAACTGGTGGCGCTCGACAGCTCAGGCAAGACCGTCACCGACCTCACAGTGCCGATCTCCTCTCTCTCTGTTGGCTGCCGTGCCTGCGTGCTCGAGTGGCAGTGTTGTGTTTACCACTAATGGCACCCGTGGCACAGATTGTGTCGAACACTCTGCGCCAAGGCATCAAAGACGCGTACGACGAGGTCGAGGAGGTGTCCCTGTGCGTGGTGCGCTGCATGGGCCAGCAGGCGGTCACCGACTACGTGGTGGCCAATCGCAATCTCCGTGCCCAACCAACAGAATGAAGCCTCGTCGCCATCTGTTCTTGGTGATGCTGCCCCACCATCCGCTTCCTGCAAGGTCTGAAGAAATGCAAAAAGAAAAACAAGGAAAACAAACATGAGCCCGCTCAACCCCTCTGCAGTACCCCCCCCCCTTCTTACCTAACACAAGCCCACACCTAATGCACCCACGCAACTCATCACACCGCCTTGCAAGTGTGCTCACGTGCGGTATGCACGGGCCAGCAGGTGGTTACCCGCTACCGTGGTGGCAACTGAAGTCTTTTCAAGATCGACCAGCTTGCGCATCCACTTCTCTAGAGGTGGCCTAGGTTGGAAGCCGCCCTTCACCCTCT
Organism: Acanthamoeba castellanii str. Neff; assembly: GCF_000313135.1. Lineage (NCBI taxonomy): Eukaryota > Discosea > Longamoebia > Acanthamoebidae > Acanthamoeba > Acanthamoeba castellanii. The sequence goes on along the minus strand of NW_004457697.1, from coordinate 67,174 downwards.
TCAGGAGTCCCTGGTACGTCCGTGCAATGATCAACAAGACAACCCCAGGGGGCCAGTACCCTCTCTGCTTGTCTTCATTCCTCGCTCACAGGACCTTCCGTCTCTTCTCTTTGGGCACCTAACGCGGCTCAATGCAGTGTGCTGGTGTCGGTACTGTGATCATACTCCCTCATGCTCCGCGGTATTCAAACGCAATGTCGCCCTCACAGTCTGCACCATGTTGACGCCCATGAACAGGTTCCGATCTAATGAGTGGTCTTGGCTGCGAGTGGGGGACATAAAACTAGTTCGTTAATTCCGGATTGGACAGCCCTATCCGGATCATCACAGCAATGCGATGATCACAAGGCATGACTCCACCATTAAGTCAATTGGCCGTTTATTGGTAGATTCGAGTGACCTTTCACCTTTCGCTAATCCTCAGCATGTTCTGGTGCTGTAGGCTCTTGGGCTACAACGGCTTCCATTGCTACTGGGCTCAGCACTCAATGTGTACGTCTGGCTTTCACCTGACATTCCACCCGCTCGCACCTCCCTCAGCATGTTACTCCATGGTCAGCCCTGGCGTGCTCCACTTTAAATAGCTGACCGCGAGCGCTCTTTCATACTCATCCATTCTTCACGACCACCAGCCCTACTACCTACAGTACTCCGCACAGACAGGTCAGTCATACAGACACACAAGTGACTTGACACGTTCGCCATGACCTCGATGTGGTCGCGGTCCTCTATCATCATCGCTCTGTTCGCTCTCTGCTGTCTTTGCTCCATCGTACGTGATTCTCTTTGATTGAACGCACTCGCCATTCCCGTTCTAACTCGCTGGTGTGTTATGGGTTGCGTATGCAGACAATGGGCCAAAAGCCCACATCGGTACCCCTGGCGAAGTGGGTCCAGCCGTTGGTCAAGCCGCCTGTGCTCTCGCCCTACTGCACCAGGCGCGGTGTCGACAAATACGTGGTGACCATGAGCGCCATCCAACACCGCCTCCATCCCGACCTCAATCTCACCCAGGCAAGCCTCCTCTATTCATCAACCGCCGCGATCATGTTTCGCTCCACCTTCGCTTCCGACCGCTCATCTTACCATGTCCAACTAACAAAAAGGTGTACGGCTATGCTGGCACGTATCCCGGCGGCACGATCGAGGCCGTTGTGGACCGGCCTGTGGCCGTGACGTGGCGCAACCACCTGCCCGACACTCACTTCCTTCCCACCGAGCCCCTGGGCCACCGTACGACCACTCCTCGCCTCGCAAGAGTTCGCGCAACTGGTGCTGACGCCAGGCGGTCGTGATGGTGGTATGCAGTGGGCTCTGAACCGGTGCCGGACTCGGCCGCGGTGCCGCACCTGCACGGCGCGCACGTGCCCCCGGACAGCGACGGCGACCCCATGGTCTGGATCACGCGCGGTCAGGACGCTGACTTCTACTACCCCAACGGACAGCTGGCCACCACCATGTGGTACCACGACCACATCATGGGCCGCACCCGCGTCAACGTCTACGCGGGCCTCGTCGGTACCTTTATCTCTTCCGAGGAAACGCATGTCGACACCTATATTCCTCGAATTCTGAGCTGATCGGCCGTGGTGCCGTCACGTAGGGTTCTACCTGCTGAGGGACGAGGACGAAGCTGAACTTGGGCTGCCCAGCGGTGAGTTTGAGATGCCGATCTTGATCCAGGACCGCATCATCATGAACAACAGTCAGGTACCTAGAGCAATTCTCACTCTGCTTGACTAGCATGGACCGACATTGACTGTGTTGACCGCGTTGTTTCCCCATGCTGTGCCCTGTGAAGCTGTACTATCCCTACACCTGGGGCGGATTCGATGGCGACACGCCGGTGGTCAACGGGAAGGTCTATCCCTACTTCGAGGTCAAGCCCCAGGCCTACCGCTTCCGCTTCCTCAACGGCTGCAACTCGCGCTACGTCAGCTTCTCCCTCCCGCACGGTCCCACCATGTGGCAGGTACGCGTCACCAACATCGAATCAGCCAACCAGCACTCTCTTATTTTTTATGCAATCGCTTCACAGATCGGCACCGACGGCGGCTTCTTGAACAAGGCGATCGAAGTGCAGAACCTCACGCTCGGTAGCTCGGAAAGGGCCGACGTGATCATCGACTTCCGCGGCTACGAGGGCCGCAGCCTCATCCTGACCAACCTGGCCGGGCAACCCTATCCTTCGGGTACCCCTTCAATCTCTTAGACCAACGACTTCGGCTCCGCGCGTCTGACCTGCTCGTCCACCCAGGTGCGGTGTCTGAGACCATGAAGGAGGTCCTCCAGTTCAGAGTGGCCAGGCATGGTACCGCTCTTACTCTGGAGCACTGGGCTGGCTATGGTCAGACCGAAGCGAACTAAAACAACTTGCGCAGGTGCCAGTGGTGAGGCCTACAAGATTCCCAAGCTGAAGCACGTGGCCCAGCTCCCTCGACTGCCCTCGGTCGACACCCTGCCTGCGGGGTCTATCGCGCAGGTGCGCCAGGTGACCCTCACCGGACAGATCGTCAAGGAAGGCAACAAGAGTGCGTCTCCACCCACGCATATAAGTGTCATTTGACTGCGTTAGTGAACAGCCACCTAACGTCAACTGCACGGCAGCTTCGTTCATGATGCTCCTGAACGGCAAGCGCTATCACGAAGAGCCGACGGAGACGCCCGAGGTGGACACGGTCGAGCTGTGGGAGATTATCAACCTGACTGGCGTGACCCACCCGGTCCACATCCACCTCACCCAGTTCCGCGTGCTCCAGCGCCGCCCGTTCGCCGGCACCACCTTCACGCCCGGCGTGCCGCTCAACTACACCGGCCCGGCCCGACTGCCCGACCCCAACGAGCAGGGCTGGAAGGACACCGTGCGAGTCTACCCCTACGAAGTCGTCACCCTCTGGGTCCCCTTCACGGTATGCCTACATGCCTACACCGTGTGCCTCATGTGCCTGCGCGTGTGTCGTGTGTTTCGTGTGTGTCGTGTCGTGGCTAATGGTAGTGTCTGGTCTCAAAGGAGTACACGGGGAAGTACGTGTGGCACTGTCATATGCTGGAGCACGAGGATCAGGACATGATGCGGCCTCTCGTCGTCCTGCCCAAGAAGCCGTGCGCCTGCGCCGCGCCCTCGGCCACGCCCGTGCCGACGCCCGCTCACGAACACCTCTTGAAGAGAGAGCTCTAGACGAGACCAAGAGGAGTCATCAGCCACGACGAGGGGGAGAGAAGGGTTAGAGAGTGCACATGTTTTATACAACTACACCAGATATCTGAGAGATGTCCGAACACGATAAAGATGAACATAGTCAAGTGTCAAGTGTCAAGTGGTCCGACACAGAAGGGCATGCGGCCTCCACGGCGTGGTGTGTGCTTCCCGCGGAGTCCAGGAAATTTCGACCTTGACCAAGCAAGAGAGTAGGGCCACATTGGCAAAGAGGATTCAACAAAATCAAGAATGCACGACGGTGGCGTGCATTTCAGCGTCAACTACGAAGATGAAGAACAAAATGAGGAGGTACGTGTTGCCGTTCTTCCTTTCGCATCGCTTTTGGAATTAGACATCATTTCTATTAAATCTGATTAAAAAACAAATGATGAATGAAGGACAAAATGGATGATGCTCACCCCACCTTGCCCACACGCGATGTATAAATCGTGCAATCATCGTGCAGCAGAGGTTGCACCACCGACACCACCAGGTGCACACCTACAGCGAGGTGAAGATCGAAGGCGACGACGAACACGTCGTCAACGAGGGGCGGAAGCGCATCGTGACGTACGTCTCCTCTCCTCTACCCCGCTACTGCACGTGTTGTGCTCTTGTCGGTGCACGTCGTGATATGGTGAGCTCACCTTGAGCCCTCGCCCCACACACGCTCACGCGCCGTACGGCAACGCGCGCGTGTGCACAGAACGACGCAAACGCTGGTGAACCTGGTGAAGGTGTACCTGGGCAGCGGCATCCTGGGCCTCCCCTACGCCTTCCGGGAAGGCGGCCTTCTGGTGCGTGCGCACTGGTGCCTCTGCGTACCCACATGATCCGCTAAGCTTCATTCGCTGATATCTCTTTTCGGTGGCTGGGTGGCTGGTGGACCCTCTCTCTCTCTCTCTCACTCTCTGCTCTCTCGCTAGACGAGCCTGTTGGTGATGGCCTTCGTCTCCGTAATCACGACCCACTCGATGGTCATGTTGGTGCAGGCCAAGAGGTTTGTGTTCCCTTCCCACACTCACACACACACACACACACACGACACACACACGGCACACACAATGCCATTTGGTGTGTCGTGTGCGCCCATTGATCGCGCCTCACGACGACACAGGCGGGCCGAGCAACTTGACCCACGAGTCGTGTCGTTCACGGACATCGCGTCGTTCACCTACGGACGGGTGGGTGCGAGACTGGTCGACTTCCTTCTCGTCTTCACTCAGGTGCACCTCCTCCACCTTCCCGCCGGCGTCAGTGCAGCGGCGTTGCTCGTTCATTGCTCTAACCGCAGTGAAATGGCGCTTTTTTTCTTCTGCAGTACGGCTTCTGCTGCGTGTATGTAGTCTTCCTTTCGCAGAACACCGCCAACTTCATCCCCAACTACGGCTGGTACGCCACACGCACCACGCACACCACCGCACCACCGCACCACCGCACCACCGCACCACCGCACCACCGCACCACCGCACCACCGCACCACCGCACCACCGCACCACCGCACCACCGTCACCACCGCACCACCGCACCACCGCACCACCGCACCACCGCACCACCGCACCACCGCACCACCGCACCACCGCACCACCGCACCACCGCACCACCGCACACAAGCGCACACGTACCAGCGCGTATTAACAGCGAAGCCTGACTCTTGGGTTGGTACGTAGGTATGTCGACTGGCGCATGGTGGTCGTGTGGTGGGTCCCCGTCCTCGTCATACTGGCCAACCTCCCCACGTACGTGGTGCTTCTTTAGCCCCCTCTTGTGATCATGCGCGCGCGTTCCTTCAAGGTGACACGCACACGCACACGCACACGCACACGCACACGCACACGCACACGCACATCTTTCGCAGGTTGAAGCACATGTCGTTCGCGGCGATGTTCGCCAACGTGGCCATCCTGACGAGCATCGTGGTGATCCTCACCGCCGCCTTCATCCAAATGGCCCACAAGTGGGGCGGAGATGATTCGCACCACCCCGAGCCACCGCACGGCAAGAAGGAGCCCTTCGCCATCGACTGGTGGATCGTGCCCGAGTACCCGCCCGCCCACCCACCTACCCACCCATTCACCTATGTCGTTCGTGCGGCTCATCGTCGTGGTGCTGTGATCACACAGAACCGCCGCTGTCATGTTTGGCATGGCCATCTACGCCTTCGAGGGAATCGGAGTGGTACGCAAAGCAGCGAGACTACGACGACCAGGTGTCGCATTATAAATTAATGAATATAATGTAAACATGTGGTGGTGGGTGGGTGGTGGTGGTGGTATTGCGCAAGTAGGTCATCCCGGCCGAGACGGCGATGAAGAAGCCGGAACACTTCACCCCGGCGCTGCTGGTGACCATGGTCGGCTCCTCCCTCAACTATATTACCTTTGGCCTGATCTGCTATCTGGTACCTCCCATCTCGCACACGCACACGCACACATGACATGCACGCACCACCGCACACGCACCGCCGCACACGTTCGCTCATTCGCTGATTGGCTGGTGATGTGGTGACAGGCGTGGGGCGTCGACACCAACACGCTGGTCACGGTCAACCTGCACGACTTTGCCGAGGGCAGCAAGCCGTGGGAGGTGCTCTCCATCCTCGTGACCGTGGGCCTGATCATCGCGATCGCGTCGACCTACCCGCTGCAGCTCTTCGTGGTGACCGACATCGTCGAGGAGGCCATGTTCCAGCCCGGCCGGCTGTCGCCCCGCTTCCGGCCACTCAAGGTGTTCGCCTTCCGCTGCCTGCTCGTACTGGGCACGGCCGGCATCGCCATCGGAGTACCGGACTTTGGCCTGCTCATCGGACTTATCGGTACCAAGAGGCGCACACGCACCACCGCATACGCACGACACGACACGACACGACACGACACGACACGACACGACACGACACGACACACTCACACACGGCTCGTTGTGTGCAGGCGCTCTGGGGTCGACGTCGCTGCAGTTCGTCTTCCCCGGTCTGTTCCACCTGAAGCTCTTCCCTGAAGCGCCCCTCTGGGCCAAGGCCATCTCCGTTTTCTACATTCTCTTCGGCTTGGGCGGTACGTGCCCACAACTTCTCCTGGTCTCCTTCATCATCATCATCGCCACCATAACTCTCACCGCCTTCTCTTCTCACCCTCCCACCATCGACAGGCGGCATCCTGGGTACCTACCAAACGGTGCAGCAGATCGTGGAGAAGTACACGGACTGAGTTGCATTATATCTTGATTTTTTTTATTCTCGCGTTATCCTGTCAGCTTGTGATGTTTGTGGAACGTTCCTTTCGCTTCTTCCCCTTGTTCGTCGTTGTCGTCGTCATCGTCCCCGTCATCGTCCTCGTCCTCGTCCTCGTCCTCGTCATCATTGTCAGCTTCAAGCAGGCAGTTGTTCTCGTCAGTGGGGTGGTGCGGGGTGGGCCTCTCATGGATTGGGACGTACTTGTGCTCCTGATCGCGCCGTCAAACTGCAGCGCTGCACTCAGCTTAGCCGCGGTCCCCTGACTTTGAATGGTGACCGGCAGTAGTCCTTGTCCTGATGCGACAGAGACCCGCCTGATCCTCACTAGCGATGTACTTGTCGCACCCAGCATACGCGTCGAGTTTGTGCGCCACGCTGTCCAGAAAGCTCCGCACCAGAGGCTCGGCGACGACTCCAACGCTCTTCCCCTTCGCGCCCGCACGATGGCGAGGCCAGCCTCCACGAGTCTGGCCATATCGCTCGATATGACCGCCATGGAGGCGGTAGCAGTAGTAGAGGAAGTGGACGATCTCGCTGCCGTGACCGCCACGCTCGCCGGATCGAGTAGTTTGTTGAGCGCCTCGTCGAAGGTATTCTCGATGAGCTTGGCCTCGGCCTCACCATGCGCCTTCTATCAAGAACGGTGCCGCGAAACTGCTCCCGGAAGCGGGGGAGAAAGCAGTCGAAGAAGAAGCCCGGCCGTCCGCACCACATGCTCAACCTGGAGCTGACCGCGCGCCGTTCTTCTTCGTCATCGATGCTCCTCGCCTCCATGGTCTCGATGACTTGCAGCAGCTCCTTGCGGGAGAGTGTGGTCGGGCTGCCTGCGTGTACCGGCATCCGCGTGGCATGCACTTCCTCTTCACCCCGCCTGACCGCGCTGTCAGCATGGCCCTGCTGCGAGAGAGCTCGTACCGTTGCCACCCCAGCACGTCTGCCGGATCCCATTTGTTGTAGTCCCACGCAACTCCCGCGAAAGAGCGTCGTTGCGGTCCCTGATGACTTTGTTGGCCTCCTATCTTCTGGAGCTCTGCCTTCCTTCACGAGGTGGCCCTCTGGTTGCGAGCTTTTATTGTTGAGGCTTACTTGGCCCCGTTGACTTCCCAGAGCCTCCGGAGCCACTTGGTGGCGTTGGCCACCAGGTCGGGGGCGTCCTTGGCGTCCTCGTAGCCCGGGCTGTACACCCGCATCATCTGCCCGAGCGTTGCCTCGCCAATCGGCTGCTGCACTGTCCCCTCCTCTTGAAACCGTTGGCGCAAGTCCTGATCCGGTTTCAGTGCAACGTGTGTGAGCCGCATGAATCGCACACGCGCGCGCATGACACACGTGACTCGCCGCACCTCGAGAAAGGCTTCGGGCTTGTAGGAGGCGAGTCGCTTCTCCACGACGCACACGAAGGCCGGGGTGGCGCTGTCGGTGACCAGCGAGCAGACCTTATAGAGCTTGTGGTTCTCGTACACCTCCCTTCCCTGCTTCCAGCCACGCTCCCTACGTGTGTCGTGTGTCGTTCGTGTGCGTGTGCGGTGGTGCGTGTGCGGTGGTGCGTGCGTGTGCGTGTGCGTGTGCGGTGGTGCGTGTGCGTGTCATAGTCGATGAGCGATGTGGCAATGGCGATATGATGGGGTCGGCCGTACTTGCGTCGGTGGAGGGCCTCCTTGACCAGGTTACGAAAGACCTTGTGCTGGTCGCTCCAGTGCGGGAAGCAGTGCTCGAAAGGACTCGCACCTTCGCTCTCCCGCACGATCGCGGCGTAGAAGATCTCCTCGTAGAGCGTGCTGGCCCGCTTGATCGCTTCGATCCACTCGGCCATCACCTGGTGTGCATGGTCATCATCATCGCCGTGACCATCGTTGCCGTCGTCATGGGGGTGTGTGCGGGGCTCGAACGGCGTACCTCGGGGTCGTGCGAGAGGATGACATAGCGGTGGGGCTGCGCCCTTCCGATTCGTCTCTCGAAGAGCGACACGAAGCCGTCCTCGGCGGGCTCCACCACACACCCATCCAGCTCTATGACAGACACCGGCCACCTGGTCAGCTACTCGCACACGCACGCACACACACGCACACGCACACACGCACACACGCACACGCACACGCCACCGCACACGGGGGAGAAGCCAAGAAGAGAAAGTTGAAGTACCGATGATGCGGCGAGGGACGTCGTCTTGTGGTGAACGGTAGTAGGCCAGTCGGTTGCGCCTCAGCCGAAAATACCTCCGCTGCGTTATTTTTATTATTTAAAAAAATAATAGGCAGCAATATTATTTATTTAGAATTGTTTTTAATTTCAAATTTAAAAAAAGTGGGGTGGGTGCCTTGGGTGACTTGACGAGGTAGCCCGAGAGCTTGATGAGCCAGCCCTCCTTGGAAAGCTGCTGCCCAACCGACCCAACGTCTCCTCCAGGAGCGGTGGTGGTGGAGTGGCGCGCGGTGGAGGAGCCCGCTTCGTCGTCCATCTTCAACAGCACAAGAACCACAAACAAAAGTTGTGTGTTGGTTGTGAATTATAAAAAAAAATGGGACCAATCACAAAGAGGCAGGAACATGTGCGAACGCAACTTGTCGGGCTATGTACATTGCAATGCGATGTGGATTGGGGGGGGGTAACGACATGATAGAATGATCGGCTCTCTGAGCCTTGCGGGACCTGGTTGGCTCAGGCGCTCATGGCCTCGAAGTCTTGGCCGCTACGCGCCGGTAGTGGTTCGCTCATGCTCGCCGACAGCAGCTTCCGCGCCGCAGCTCGCTTGTTCATCACCTGCCTACGCATCGTCATCATCACCATCAAGAAGAAGAAGAAGCGTAATACTGTTAGTTGACTGCAATGTGGGCATGCTGTGGCGTTTGATAGGTACCGAGCGATCTGTTGGCCTTTGCTGAGCTCTCGCAGGTCGCGCGGTTGGAATCGCGTGAGCGTCGTGTCGGCTGTGCAGAACGTGGTGAGCGTCAGCAAAGACCAACTTCAAGAAAGAAAGGAGCCAGCCAAAGGGTGGCGGGTGGCGGGTGGGTGGGTGGGTGGTACGGAGGCAGTCGGGGTTGGCGTGGAAGGTCATGGCCTCGAAAAGGGGCTCCAAGGGCACGAGCCCCGAGGGCTTGACCAACGAACAGAGGTACTCTGGCGAGATGAGCGGCAGCCGCACGAGGGGCACCAGCGCCAGCGCGTCCAGGTGGCGGCTCTCCGGGTCGATAGCGCGCCACTTGAGCAGCAGCTTGAACAGTTCCACCTGTCAATCCAATGCGAACGCTACGCTTAGCAGTCCAACGACACGACACGACACGACACGACACGACACGACACGACACGACACGACACGACACGACACGACACGCACCTCGCCGATGCATAGCTTGGACGAGCGAAGGATGGCAGCGATGATGGGGCGAGACTGGGCCAGGACCTCATCCGAGTCGAGGAGCGTGGCTGCGCTGGGGCCGATGACGCTCAGGCACTGTTCCCGCAGAGCGTGGTCGTCGTAGAGGCACGCCACCTGCAGCAGGCACATCACGTTCCTCTGGTCCACGCCGCTCTGCAGCATGCCCGAGCAGGCCTGCGATGCTCACACGGGTCAGGCACTGCCGTGTGCGCGTGCGTGCGTTGTGTATCGAGGCGCACCTCGGCGAGAGGCTGGACGGCGTAGGTGTGGGCGACGCGGAAGAGCGGCAGGAGGTCGTCAGGTTCGACGGAGACCTCGCCGGTGTAGAGGAACCGCTGGAGGTGCCCGAACACGCGCGGCTCTATCTCGGGCAGCTCCACCTCCGCCTTCCTCGCCTCGCCGTCGATGCTGCTCTGTTGCTGTCCCTCTCGCATGGGTCCAAACAGCATCGCTACGCGCCGGTCTAGGCGTGAGCAGGTCGAGATTGATGGATGATGGAGCAGCATAAGAAGATGAGAAGGTACCGTGAAAGGGTTCGGACTGGGCTGCGAAGAGGAGGCGATGACCGAGGAAGGAGCGGCGCTCCCGTCCAACGAGGAAGGTGACATCGCTCATCGATGCGTAGCCAGAGCTGCCGCTGCCCTCGCCAGCCACCAGAAGGCGACCAAGGCTGTGCTGCAGGCTCTCCACCACCGAGATGCGACAAAATGACGTTGAAGGAAGGGCATCTCTTTGCATTGCGCCGCCGCAGCCTCCTCCACCTTCGACGCTGCCTCTGCGCAAGGCGGTAGCCGTGTTGCTTCTCTTCAATTCCAGGCCCCGCTGGCTCAATTTCTCCATCTCTATCAAAAACTAATCGAACTGTTGACCTTGTTCTGCACGGTCGTTCACGCGTGTCTCGTTGTTCGTGCTTCTTCACGAAAGAAGAATGGACCACCTACTTGCGTCATTGTTGATTCGAAATGGAATCACGCAACATCGCCAACATCCAACACCGTGGGCTGCCAGCAAAAACAGCGGAGAGTTGAGGGAAAGGCGCGCTTTATCAGTGTCGACTTCAACTCACCACAAGGTGTTTCACGCGCTCTTCTTCATCATCGGCGTCCCCTCAACCCTCGATTCACCTCTGCCAAAAAAGCACCACCGACACTTGGCAAAGACAAGAAGCAGCTGTTGGCGCCATCACCTCTTGTCTATTGTCCTAAAGGGTGGTTAAAAAATGAATGCAAGACCATCGAAGCTGGACTGCGTCGGGCCTAGGCCCTGGGCGGTGCCACAGCCGAGGCGGCGATCGCTGGCGGCGGCGATGATGCGAGCGGGTCCCGCTTGCCGCCGCCCTCGTAGCACTCGTGCAATCGATGCCAGATGTCCTCGAAGGTGGGCCGCTTGAGCGGGTCCTGCTCCCAGCAGTCCTCCATGAGCTGCCGCCACTTGGGCGGACATCCGGGCGGCACCGGGGGCCGCTTGTACTCCTGCGTCACCCCGAGCGCGATCGGGATCGGGTCCTCGCCCTCGTACGGCTCCTTGCCCCGCGTCACCAGCTCCCACATCACTATCGAGAAGCTGCACACACATATGAACGATCGTCAGCTCAAGCACAACACACGCACACGCACGACACGCACGACACGCACGACACGCACAACTGCACACAGCGGAAGGAGACGGTACCTGTAGGCCTCGGTGCGCTGGTCGTATCGGTTGGTGGTGATGGCCTCGGGGGCGAGCCACTTGATGGCGCCCAGCCCTCCCGTGGTCTTGCCGTAGTTCTGGGCCTTGACCGCCCGCGCCAGACCAAAGTCCGTCACATGCACTACACGTACCGCACACAAGCATGTGAGCGTGTGTCGTGAGTTCTACGCGTGTGCGTGCTGCGTGTGCGGTGGCGAGTAGGTACCGTTGCAGTTGGAGTCCAGGAGGAGGTTGCGCGCGGCCAGGTCGCGGTGAATGATCTTCTCCTTGTGCAGGTGGAGCACGCCGGCGGCCGCTCCGATGGCCATCGACACTATCAGATCCCACGGAGCGTCCGGGTGCTTTTTGAGGTAGTCGATGACGGTGCCGTTGCAGTAGTACTCGCTCACAATGCAGAAGTACGGCTTGAGGGTGACGCCGCAGAAATAGGCCACGTTGGGATGGTTCGACACTCGCCTGCCGCACGACACACACGCAACACGCACGACACACGCCACGACACGCATGAAATGGTTGGTCCTGTGTTGCAAGAAAGAGAGGGGAGAGAGAGAGAAAGAGAGAGAAAGAGAGAGAAAGACGCACTCCATGATCTTGGCCTCTTGAATGAACTCCTGCACCTGCTTGGGGTTCAGCTCCAGAATCAACTGCAAAAGAAAAGAAAAAAGAAAAGTTAGCTCGTGCGTGTGGGAGAAGTGGTGCAAAGAGAGGTCCCACCTTTTTGACTGCCACGTTGGCCCCGCGCCAGATTGCTCGGTTGACCGCGCCAAAGGCGCCGTAGCCGATGGGCTCCGCAAACTCGATGTCCTCGAAGGGAATGGTGCGGGTGGAGTGTATGCTTCGCCACTCTGAGTCCGGGTCGTCGTCATCGTCCTCGGTGGCAAGCTCCTCCCCCTCGTCCTCCTCATCGTCCTCCTCCTCTTCGTCTTCTTCATCTTCGTCCTCTTCGTCGTCATCTTCGTCATCATCGTCGTCATCCTCATCGTCGTCATCGTCCTCCTCATCATCGTCCTCCTCCTCTTCATCCGACGACGAATTCTTCGTCTCCTCCGTATCAGCCTCCACCGCGCCGCCCATATACTCACCTGCGCACACACCGCACACGACACAGCCCCTTACGGGGTAAGCGCCCACGCAAGCAAAGAACGAAAAAAACGAAGAAAGAAAGAAGGCAAGAAAGAAAGCGACGCGGTAGGAACGAGTACCGAGTTGGGTCTGGACCGAGGACTTGAGGATGTGCGTCTGGAGCTTGTTCTCGTGGACCTTAATCTTGAGCTCGTAGTTGCGCGAGATGAGCATCTTGACCTGCGACTTCAGGTACTCCACCTGGGCCGCCTCGTCCGCCTGCAGCTTCACCAGCTCCGCCCGCTCCTCCTCCTCCTCGCGCCGCACCTGCTCCGCGGCCTGCCGCCGTCGCCGCGCCAGCACGTCCTCCTCGTCCTCTGTCTCCTCCCCGCCGCCGCCGCCGCCCCCTCCCAGCCCCGCCGCCCCGCTCACCGCCGCCGCGTCCTTCTCCGTCTCTGTCTCCGTCTCCGTTTCCATTTCGCCCTCGTCCGCAGTGGGCTTGGCCGGGTCGGCCGACGCGGAGGTGGTGGAGGTGTCGGTGGCGTCGGTGGAGGCGCGGGAGGAGGTGGTGGCGGTGGAAGTGGCGGTGGCGGCCCTGTGGGACTCGGACTCTTCGCGCATCCGCTTGGCCTTCTCCTGGCGCTGGACCAGGCCCTGCAGCATCGACTCCCACTCCTCGTCCCCTCGGTTGTCATCCTGCGCACGCCAATCAACGCCGCCTCGCATGAGCATTGCACACTACGCAACACACACACGCACACGCACGCACACACACACACACACACACACAACAGCATGCGACGTACAGAGACGGTGAGGTTGACGAGTCGCGGCGACTTGGGCGGGAGGGTGGCCTCCTGGCTCTTGCGCTTGTCGGCGGCGAGCTTCTTGCGTTCGTCCATGACCTCGCGCAGCCACGACTTGTCCTGCTCCTCGCGCCCCGACAGCACGTCCCACGCCCGCCGCCCGCCCGCCGCGCCGTCGTCGCCCGACGACGATGTCGGCACCTTTTCGCCGCCCGCCGCCGTCGCGGTACTCGCTGCGGCCGTTACTGTCGGCAATGCCCCGCCGCCGCCGCGCGGGGTCCGCTTGCCCTCGCTCTTCTCCCCGCGTCGCTTCTTCCGCTTGGCCTTTTCCTTGTCCTTTTCCTTATCTTTTTCCTTTTCTCGCTCACGCTTTTCCTCCTTGTTGCCCTTGCCGCCCTTTTTGGCCCCGGCGGTGGTGAGGTGGCGGCCCGACGACGACGCCGAGGCCAGCTCCTCCTCGAAGTAGGACGTGGCGTAGCAGCCGTAGCCGGTCGGCAGCCGCTCGGACGACTCGCCAAAGACCTTGGCCAGCTTGCGCACCGACTGGTCCTTGTTGAGGTCCGAGTAGACCCGCTCGGCCTCGCGCCGGCGCTTGTCCTCCTTGGCCTTCTTCTTCAGCATCTTGCTCACCCGCTTCTTCACCCGGTTCACCTCCATCAGCTCGTGCTCGAACAGCCGCCGGTAGGTCTCCTCGTCGACCGACGCCTCCTGCTGGGTCTGGCCCTGGTGCTGGTGCGGGTGCGGCACAGAGGCCCCGCCGGCCATGCCGCCGGCCAGCATCATCAGCGTCACCGTGTCGACAGCGTCTGTCGACAGCTGGTGCGGAGGGTGTGTGTCGTTGGGCCGCGCTGCGGCGGCGGCGGTGGTCACGCGCGGCGAGGTCAGTCCGCGCGGCGACGGCGGCGGCGTCGAGGTGTCGGCCGCCGTTGGTGGGGTGGCCTGGTTGTTGTGAAAGCGCGGCGACGTGCGCGGGTACTCACCCGGGTAGTGGATGGCGGCCGCGCCGCGCTGGAGGAAGGCCTGGAGCGACGCGAGCTTGCCGCCGCTCTCGGGCGACTTGGTCGTGGTCGTCGTAGTGGTAGTCGTGGTGGACTCGTCCACCCCGCCGCCGCCGCCGTCCCGGCTGCCGCGCATCGGCCGGTTGCCGTCCCGCTTCGAGTCGCTGCGCTTGATGGCGTCGCGGGGTCCGACGGCGGCAACGGCCGGATCGTCGTCAACGGTGTCGACATCGCTGTCGTTGCTGCTGCGGAAGCCCTTCTTGAAGCTCTTCGATCGCTTGCGCCGCGACGACTTGTCCCCGTTGCTCTCGCGGTCCGACGTGTCCTCCATTCCGTCAACCGAAGCACTCTGCTCGCACCACACGACACACACGACACACACGACACACACACGACACACATACGACACACACAACACGCGCACGATGAGAATGGCTGGCTGGGGGTGGAGCCGAGGCAGGTGACGTACTCGCTCCTTGTCCTTCTTGCGTCGACCGGTGAGTCGCAGGAGGGACTTCTTCTCCTTGTCCTTGGAGGAGGACAGGCCGCCGGCCGATGCGTCGCCTCGCACTGACGGCGGCGAGTTGGGCGCCGACAGCGCCATGCTTCGCTTCTCTGCTGGGGGGGGGAGGCAAGAGAGTGAATTATTATTCATTGTTATTTTTATTAGTATTACAAGAATATAATAAGAAAAATAAATAGAAAAAACGAGATGGTGCTGTGTAAAAGATGAATTAAATATAAATAAATAAATCTCTCGATGAATTGGGGCAAATTTGCGAGATTGGCTTTGTAGTGGCGAGGGGGGGGCAGAAACCCAGAAGCGCGCCGCTGGCGTAGCGCGCCATGGCCACCTGGATGAGGCTCAGCCCCGAGCCGCTATGTTCCATCCCACGTCTCTCACCCTCTATTCAATGGCTATTATATTACTTATATAATGGGGTGGACGTTGTGAACACGACCTGACCATTTGGGGCCGCCCCAAGGCCCTAATTTGTCCCTTTGGCCGACATTGCGCGAAACAAGCGCTTTTGCAGCCAAATAAAGAGGCGAACGCGAAGAAGAGTAGAAGAAGAGCTGCACGAATGGAGTTGCGTGTGTTGTGTGAGGGACGGCGAGCGGTACCGATCACCGGGAGGTAGTCGGCTGTGTGGCTCTTGGGCATGGGCAGACGCGCCGACATCACCGGCGAGTTCCCGCGTTCTGTGGTGTCAGGTGAACGAACGAACGAACAGCGCGGGGTGGTGAGAAGGCCACGCTGCTGTGCGCCTGCTGAGCTGAGCTGAGCTTACGGTGCGGGCGCGGGGGGGGAGGGTGGACGTACGGGGGCTGGGCGGGGTGGAGCTGGACTTGCGTCGCTGGAGGCTGCCCAGCGGGATGGCGAGGGACTGCGAGAAGGGGATGAACGACAGCGACGACGAGGGCGACGAGGGCGGCGACGAGGAGACGGCCGGCAGTGACGGAGATGAGTGCGACGACGAGATGACGGTGGCGGTGGTGGTGGCCGAGTCGAGCGAGGCCAGCAGGGGCGCGGACAGCGAGCCGGCGCCGCCGATCGTGAGGCCGCGCTCGATGTGCGATGACGATGTGGTCTTGTTGAGCCGCTTGTTGTTGGCCTTCTTGCCGCCGTGCTGCGGCTGCGGCTGCGGCTGTTGCCCTGGCACGGCCGGCAGGTCGGGCGACGAGAACCGCTCGGGGATGCTGTGGCCGAGCCGGTCGAGCAGGTGGTGGCCCGCATTGTAGACGTGCCCCGAGTCTGACATGCCGGCGACGCCACTGCCGCCGCCGACGCTGGTCTGCGCATGTACGTGGTGGTGGTGCGTGGTGTCTACAGTATTGACAGAGTCGACGAGCGCGTAGGCGCCGCTGCCGCTGGGGTCGGCTGACGCTGCGCCGCCGTACTCCTCGTCGGCGATGCTCTGGAGGACCGAGTCGCAGATGGGCAGGAAGTCGATGTGGTCGACCGAGCGACCGAGCGGCGACATAAGCGAGGGCGACGCCGGCGACGTGCTGAAGCCGCCACTGCCGTTGACCAACGACAGCGACGGGAACGACGACGGCGCGCTGGACGACGTCGACGTCGGCAGCGCCAGGTGCTCGGCCGACGACGGCGACGGCGACGACCCGTTGGTGGTGGTCTTGATCTCGTGCGTGGTCTTGGCGAACTTAAGCTTCTTCACGCGCTGGGTGGCGGCCGACGACGACACGCTCGACGACGAGGAGAGCGGCGACGACGTCGTGGTTGCGGTGCCGCGGGCGAGCGGGCCGGGCGACGACGTGGGTGACGGCACCGACGACGACGATGACGAGTGGATGTCGCTGCCACCGGCGGCGGCGGCAATCGACAGCGCCGACTGGCTGCGCGGGTTGTAGTCCGACGAGGGGCGCTGCGAGATCGTGCGGCGGAGCACGGGCGAGTGCGAGCCTGACAGCGACGACGGCGACGACGATGAGATCGACGAGCCGCCCGACATCATCGAGAGGTCGATGGCGTTGCGCTGGGAGGTGGACCGCATGAGCAGCGGGAACGCGGACTCGTCCGAGGGCCGCCGGAGGTGCGACCCGCGCGCGTGCATGCCCGACGATGTCGACATGAAGTGGCTGCCACCGCCAGCCGAGGGGCTGGCAGAGGTGGGGGCGGTGGCGGCGGTGGCGACGGCCTTGGTCTCGGCCGAGTGCGACCTGATGGACTCCTCCGAGGGGAAGGCCGACGACGACGCGCAGCTCTTGGAGCGGCTTCGGTGCTGCACCTTTCGTCGCGCGGACCCGGGCGAGAGTGGCGCCTTCGACAGCTTTCTGTCGTCCTCCTCCTCATCTGATGTTGTGCCCATCAGCAGGCGATCGATTCGTTTAGAGAATGCGATGAATGCGCATGGAATGCTGGGGCGTGGAGTGAGGAATGTATGGCATGTGGCATGCGGCGTGCATACCTTCGATGGACTCCTCGGTGGATCGAGAGATGGAGAAGGAGACCAGGGGCCAGATGTCCTTCGAGATGCGGACGTTGTTGCGGGTGGAGGCCAGCTCCGCGCGGATCTTGCGGCCCTGGTCCTCCACCTCCTTCATGGCCTCCTCGAACGCGTCCTCGTCCTCGGCGAACACGGTCTGGAAGCGGTAGAAGAACCGGCCGTCCTTGAACTTCTTCTTGCGGTCGACGTGCATGAGCACTCGCCGCTCGGCCAGCTCCCGGCAGGCGGCGATGCTACGCTCGCGCGAGTAACCCGTGTAGTTCATCACCCAGTCCACGCACTCCTTCCCCACTGCACCGCAGCGTGACATGCAGACCGCTGTGATCAGAATTCTTGCTGCACCGAGGCGTGCGCATGTGTGCGTGTGCGGTCGTGTGCGTGCGTGTGCGGTGGCGTGTGTGCGTGTGCGGTCGTGTGCATGCGTACCGAAACAGTAGTGATGTGTTTTGAGGTGCCACCGTCGATCTTTGATCGCGAGGCCACCGTCCTTGGTTGGTCGCGTTGCGTGAACCAGCATTTCTACAAACTACAGTCACATACAAATAAACAAATACAAACAAATAAATAAATGAATATAACAGCAATCCGCACATTGCGAGATGTAAAGTCGAAAGTGTGTAGGTACCTGTGGGGGAATCTCCACCATCCGCAGACCAATCGATGATCGCGACGTCAGCGGCAATGCCTGTCGCAGGGGTTCGCGGACAAAAAACACCACCAGCGCAGTGTGAGACAAAGCCAAGTAGTCGAGGCTGGCCGCACTTCACGACACACGCGTACGTGGTAGAGGTGGTGGAGCAGGCGGCGGGCCTGCGAGGGGTCGGGAAAGCTGGGCTGGCCGATGGCGCGCACGTAGGTGGTCTCCCCCTGCGGCTTCGTCACGGCGTTGAAGTCGAACACAAACTCCAGCAGCTGCACCAAGTGCCAAAAGAGAGAAAGCGGAAGCGAAAGCGAAAGCGAGAGCGAGAGAGAGAGAATAGAGAACACGTTAGGAACACACTAACTCACGGGTGATTGTTGAAGAAGAAGAAGAAGTTGCTACACGTCAACGAAAACACCGTTACTGAGGACGGAGAGTGACCATGACCTCTTCAGTGGGCGGGAACGCAAGAAAAGCAAACAAGAGACAACACCACAACAAAAATAGCCACAAACATATAAAGGATGAAGATTTGAATAATCAAACGAACGCGGTGACTTGTGTCTTGTGGGTCCCCGCTTCCATCTGCGTAAGAGTTGATTGTGTAAAGAAAAATCAAGAAATCCTAGAGTCCCACGAAAGTGAAAAGGGAACGATCGTTCCGAGGATGAAGATGATGAAAGGTCCTTCTCCATCAAAACGGAAGAGCCAAGGTCCCAATTTGCCACACATTGATCGACAGCGCAAAAGAAAACGATTTGTTTGGGGGGGGGGTAATAGGAGTTTGATGGAAGAGAAGAGACGAAAGTGGGCAGATGGGCAGGGACGTACCCCGAGGTAGGAGATGACGTGGGCGAGGATGCGGTCCTTGCCCTCCTGTCCATCGGTCCACTTCCTCTCCTTGTCCACCACTCGCCACCCGAGATTATCGAGGGCGCTCCCCAGGCCGATGATGACGGCCTCGAGCGGCAGCTGAAAGGCCCAGAGGACCTCGAACGTCTTGCCCGCCCCCTTCGAAGGGAATGAGATGCCACCGCCTCCACTTCCTCCGATCATCGAGCCCACTCCGCCACCGCCTGGGCTCGAAGCGGGCGACAACCGCCGCTCCGCCGAAGATGACAACATCTCTCGAGGCCTCTACGACGGCGCGGAGATCGATTTTCTTTTGTGCCTTTGCGTTCTTCCTTCCTCCTCCGCCTCGACTCGCTCCCCTCTATGTGCGTCAATCTCTCTCCACGAAGAACGAAGACGAAGCGGGGGGGGGCAGCTCTCTCTTTCTTCGTTCTTCTGTGTCGCGCTTTTCGGCCGCTTTGCGGCTTGCGGATTTTTTTTTTGCGGTCTCCTTCGTTACGTGTTTTTCGTTCTTGCACCCACGTGTGCAGACCTTGCGGCCCGACCAACCGGAGCTGCGACGAGCTTGAAAAATTGAACCTCGCAACCAGAAAGAGAAAATGAGTGTAATCTTGGCCGCAAGACCAGTTTGGCGAATTCATTGTTGAAAGTGAGGAGGAGGAGGACCAGGGTGGTGGCCACTACACATCATGGGCCGAGGACCTCGTGGAAGAAGTTGATGAGGTGGAAGTGGCCCTCCTTCTTGGCGACGTGGAGCGGCGACACGCCCGACGGGAAGACGTGCTCGGTGTTGGCGCAGAAGAGCTGCCCGCCGCCGCGGATGGTGAGCGTGTGCGGCGAGGCGCCGTGCTTGACCAGCAGGTTCGCCAGCGGCAGGTTCCCGAACACGGCGGCGACGTGGAGCGGCGTGATGCCGCAGTCGTCGCCGAGGTTGACGTCGGCCCCGCGGCCGATGAGCCAGTGGGCCATCTTGACGGCGAGCTCGGGACCCTTCTCGTGCGCGCAGGCCATCCAGAGCGGCGTGCGGCCCGAGTTGTCCCGCGCGTTGATGATCTTCTTCCAGTTGACCTCGCGCTCCTCGCGGCTGAGGCCGCTGCCGGCCTCGTAGTCGAGCACTGCGCGGACCTCGCGCAGCCCGCCTTCGCCCGCAAAGTTGTGCAGGGCCAGCATGCCGGCGTTGTTACGCAGACCCACGTCGGCCCCGTTCCGCATGAGCAGTCCGAGCTTGCTCAGCATGCCCATGTAGATCTTGTGCATCGGACAAAACGCCCCGAAGTGCTTGTTGAACAGCTCCTGCTCACAGATGCAGCCACAGAGAGATGTTGATGGTGAGCAATTGTGCGGTGTGGTGTGTGCCGTTGGCGAATTACCTCTTCGGCTTCGGGATAGTCGTGGATGTATCGCTCGTCCACCCTGTTCTCCACCCGCTTCCCAAACTCGCCGTCTCGAATGAAGTACGACACCTCCCTGCCCTTCTCCTTGCCCGGGAACTCGATGGCCTTCATCAAGTAGCGCGGTACCACCCGAGACATTTTGTGTAGCACTGGCGCGGCGAGTCGGGAGAAGGGAGGTCAGTCAACTGAAACCCTCTCGTCCCTCAAAAATGAAGCCACAATGAGGCGAAAAGAGCGCGGATGATGACGTACCGGTGGAACCGGCCCAGTCCTGGCTGTTTACACTCACCCCGGCCTGTATTAACATCTTGCAGGCCTCGTATGATCGTTCATTCTCGGAATCCAGAGCCAGCATCAGCGGGGTCACCTCGCCTGTGGTGGAATAACGCGCTTGTTAGCTCACCAAGAGCGCAATGGAAGGCTGGCCGGTAGAGATCTGTGCCGCATACCTTGCCTATCAGGCAACGCATCACTGGTAAGATTGGCTCCCTTTGATATTAACAACTTGAGCGTCTCCAACGATCTGCGCATCAAAGGCGGCAAAGATAAGTGTCAGAAGAACGCCACCAACGACCACAGCCATGTCTGGCGGTGGTTTGGGGGGGTACCCAAAATTGGCCGCCAAATGGAGGGCGGTCACCGCCGTCCGTGTTCCCCGGAGCTCGATGTCCACTGCCCCCTTCTCCACGAGCAGCTGGGCACACTCTGCAAAATTATTCCGCGCGGCCCAATGCAGTGCCGTGTAGTTGTCCTCGTCCCTCACCTGCGCCAGACTCCGCACCAACTCCTCGTCCGTCGCCGTCGCGTCGCCCACGCCGCCGCCGTTCCGCACACCCTCTCCTCCTTGTTCTCGCTCTCGCTCCCTCTCGCTTTCGGTCCCGTCTCGCTCTGCTCGCCCATTCGTCGCCCGATCCCCGCCGTCCCTCCATCGCTTGTCCATAAAGAATCGCAGCACGCTGGCTGCCGACCGGTCGTCGCGGCCCTTCTTGACCGCGAGGCAGATGATGGGGTTGCCGGGGAAGACGCGATACCCGCTGCTCAGCAGTCCGCCAAGGGTGGCCAGGTCGCCATTCGCCGCGGCCTCGTCCGCAATCCTGTCGCTCTCGCGTCGCAGGTCGATCTGTGCATCCACGAATGTCCGGTGTGTTGGTGTGAGCGCCAAGCGGCAGTTACTAACTTATTAGGAGGGGAGGGGGATACCGATGGTCGGTCGAGGTCGCTGATGTAGGCCTTGCCGGCATGTCGTAATCGGTGGTAGAGGTCCAACGCCCGGTTGTGCATTCCGAATTGCAGCTCTTCTTCGGTGATGGCAGTCATTAGGAACATCTGCATCGACCCATTGGGCAGCGTGATCGACTCCTTCGCGTACAGCTCGGCCGGAGCCCTGCAAACGGCGAGGAATGTTACCAATGACCAGCACCGCATACGGCATGTGCAATACACGCGCACTCCGGCGGTGGCAGCTTAGACAGTGGTGTACCTGGCGATGAGGAAGTGAGCGGTGCGATCAGGCTGCACGGGCATCCGCTCGAAGGTGGCCGCTCCAAACTGGTCGATCACTCCGCGCAGGTTGTAGTCGTCCATCACTGCCTTCGACACCTGCATTATCATCCATCACGCAAGAGGGCATCATGAGGATTGTGTGTGTTCACTTGCGCTTTACATTCCGCGCCACTACCCTGCCCGCCCAGCTAAGCCCGCGCGCTCGTTGGTACCATGAAGGCCAGGCAGTGGGTGGCCCACGATTGCTTGCCGCGGGTCATGACGCCGATCTCGTAGCCATAGCCGGCCCATCGCGAATCGAGCTCCAGCCGCGGCCGCAACGAGACGGCAGATGAGAAAGAGCCTCGATCGCCGGCGTAGACGGTGATTCCGTTGGAAGTGAAGATTTCGCCTCCCATTTTGTCATCGCCCCCTTCTATCATCGGCAATCGGTCCTCCTTGCCGTTGCCGCGTCGAATTCGGAACCGCTCGAGCCGGAATCGCGTCGGCATGTCGGGATTGGTCAGGCCTGATGACAAGGCGAGCCAGCAATCGTTCCCGCTGCCATTGTCTCCTCCATTTCCATCCAGCGTTGTGTTGTTCAAGCGCGTCCTGGCCTGCAGCAGGCAGCCCCCAGGCCAGAGCATCTCCAGATGCGGCAGCAGGAGCGGCTGTGCCTGGTGCAGTGGCAGGAAGGACGCATAGATGTCGTTCGTCCTCGCTGTTTGGACCCGCCGGCTGAGCTCCATCTCCTCATCGAGTCTCTTGTCTATGCGTTCTCGCTCCGTCGCCGCTTGTGGTCCATGATGGCCGCCGTCGCTGCCCAAAAGGGCCTGGTGCAACAGAATTCGCTTCGTCGCGTGAACGGTCTGCTCGTGCGACTGTTGGAGCTCGGATGTCGAAGTGGCCAGGTTGTGGAAAATGCAATTCTGATCGATTGGTGGCTGAGGTGGAGAGGCCGGTGGTGTGTAGGCCGCTGGTGCATCGCCGCCGTAGCCGTTTCCTCCGCCATTGGTCACGCCTTCCATCATCATCATCATGTAGTCCCTGCCTCGATCCCTCGCGCCTCTTGACCGATCGCCCCCTTTCTTCTCCTCCACGGGGGGCACCGATCGCTTTCGCTTGCGGTACATTGTCCGCACCGATCACCGCCGCACGTAATGTTTTTTTTTTTTACACAATTCAAGCCAGCAGGAGAAGCGATTGGTGGTCTTGCGAAGATTCGATGGAGACAGACGCGGCCCCGCGTTCCAGATGAAGAAGTGAATTTGATTTTCTCCTGCGGGCTTGGTTTGCGCGAGCCGTTTTGCCAAGACAAAAGAAATTCATTTCATTTCGCATTTTGGTTTTGGGTTTGCGAAACCTTTTCATTTGCGCAAAAAACAAAAGAGAGGAAATGAACACCAGCCTTCTTCTGTGCCAGCAGTCACGCTTGGGGCAGCGACGCGCTCTCCTCCGCGTCGGCGCGCAGGACGTAGACCGATCGGTAGTCGCCGTCGTGCACTCGCGCGAGCGTGTGGACCTCTCTGGCCCACACGTACATCCAGCTCTCGACCTCCACGTTCTCGTGGACGTGACCCTGGCCCATGCGCACGGTGACGCGGTCCCGTCGGTACTCGGCGAGGCCCTCGGGGATGCCCACCGCATCCTCGTACTCGTCCAATCCTCGCAGCACCTCGTCTCTGTGCTCATCGGGCACATCGAAGAGCATGCCATGCACCTGATGAAGATCATCATCAACATCAGCATCAGCATCACCAAACACGAAGCGATGTCACGATCACCAAATGCAAGGACCACACAAGGCAGGCAGAGAGCACGTACACGCTCGGCGGGATCGTCGGAAGGCACGACGGCCGGGTACTTCCGCACCTCGGACGGGACCGACACGTCGGTGGTCTCCTTCAGGCCCAGCAGCTGCTCCTCTTCCGTGCGCTTGTCGACGATATACATGCGTCCTGGCGGGAGGGATGAATGGCCGTCGAGGACGGTCACGACTCAGTCAAGGCCTCGCATCAGGACCAAGCACTTGGGACGGTCATGTGGCCACTTGGTGTCCGCTTGGTGTGTTGTTCACAGAACGGACGACGAGACGCCGTCTGAAGTGTGAAGCACAGGTGGGTGTGGAAGGTGATGTTTGATGTTTCATCTGACGTCGTGAAGTGCTCGCCCTTGGAGGGCGACACGGAGGAGGGCGTGGGTACCTTGGTAGTAAGCTGGTCCAACCGGGATGCACTTGCCCATGAATCGCTGGTGAATGCTGGCGTTGATGTCTGGTCGGAGCGAACCGTAGACGAAGACGCGGTGTCCCGCGGGAAAGGGAACAACAGTAGTGGCCGAGCTCATTGTTCTGTGTACGATGCCTGTAGGCCGATTGATTAAGCAATTAAATCTTTCTAAAACTGAGATTCATCAAGAGATGCGGTCGGAACCATGAACAGGGAGGGAAAAGATGCAAGAGAAGATGCGTGGTACCTTGTGGTGTGCGTGAAGCAATTGGCAAGCAATGACTGAACAAGAGGCGCCGACCGTGGGCAATGCTTGCTTGCCGCCGCATGGTACGTTGCCTGCCGTACCCGGGTCGGGAAAGAAAGAAATTCTCGGGAAATGGGGTCTTGGCCTGAATTTCAGTGGGCCAAGAGCTGGCGCAGAGCTGAAGTGACAGCCGCGGCCGTCGTAGCTCGCTCGTTGAGATGTTGAAGGAGGCAATCCAATGAAGTGTTATACTTGGGATCCCAAGTGGAAGTGAGTCGAACTCTTGGGTTGATCCACCTCCCTGACCCCAATCAGGATAATCACCACATGATGCGTGCCACTTCGCCCGATGGCCAGGCGAAGGGCCGTAGCGCGAAGATGTACAGCGTGGCCGCGTTGACGGCCACGAAGGTGAGGCACTCGACCGCGAGGCACGCCAGGTTCGCCTTGTCGAGCAGCGCTCCGGCGCCGTCGCTTCTGGGCTTCTTTCGCCGGTCCTTCTCTCCCCGGCCCTGTCCCGCTCTGCCGCCGCTGCCGTCCTTCGTGCACGTTGCCGTGTGCCGTGCAGAGGAGGAGGAAGAGGAGGCGCAGCACACGGAAGCGTCGATCAGGCCGGGCGCCGAAGGCATGGTGTGCAGGAGAAGGAAGAGGAAAGGGATGATGAAGTAGCGGAACTCGAGCAGCGAAGCCGGCACGAGCACCACCGCCGTGCAGGCGAAGTAGGCCAAGCGCCAGAGCGGCGAGACCTTGGTGCCTGTGCCGTAGGAATGAGAAGAATGCAGCGATCGAGTTAGCAACCAAAAGAGCTGACTCGGATCATAAGACAAGCTGACGTGTCGTGAAGAAGAGGTGGTGTAGGTGCGTACCGAGTAGCTTCCACAGGGCGAAGCCGGCCGCGTAGTAAACGAGAGAGTAGGCGTACTTGAAGTTCTCGTTTCTTCTAAAGAAGTTCTTCCACACGTAGAAGGGGTAGTGACGATTGTCCGCAAGGAGGTAGGGATGCGCATACCTGTTCAGATCACGCGGGTTAGCACGTGCATCGGTGTGTGTGTGTGTGTGTCGTGTGTGTGTGGCCATACGTGTAGTTGTGAATCAAGTAGAGTATGATCGGGAGGGTTGCGACCGCTCCGATCACAAAATGCACGGCGTTGTGCTTCACAATGACGGACCATCCGCGTCGTCGGACTCCGCCAACCACGCCGAGGAGCAGTCGCGGCCAAACCCACGCCGCGGTAAAGGCGAGGAAGTAGAACAACTGCACAAAGTGCAAGCGCGGGCTGTGCTGAGTGCGGTCGCCTTGATACATCGTGGGGGGGGGAGAGAACAGAATGTGAGATTCGTGGATGCTCAGTTGGAAAATGACGCTCGACACAAGGGAATCGGTACCAATGACGATGCCTTCGTTGAGGTACACGAAGACGAGAAACGAGGCCGCGAGCACCAGGAAGGTCCATAGCCGCGCGCAGATGGATCGACTATTTTGCACAGCAAAGCGGAGCAAACCTGAACAAACGATTGCGCTTCGTCAGTTGGCCACGCATTCACGCGCAATCGAAGGCCAGTGTGCACAGGAGTACCTAGCGTGCTGGCGGCACCGTCGCTGCCACCGCGGCTCTTGTAATATTGGCGCAACACCATGGAGAAGGCGATGAAGCACACCCACACGATGTTGGTCTGTCGGCAGGCGACTGCGAGGAATCCCACCTGGATCATACATCGCACACGCGGGCACACGGTCAGCCAAGAATGGCCCAACGCCGCACCATTGGTGCAACGCGCCTCGTCACGTCAAAAGTGTGAACGTACCAAGCCGCTGAGTGTGGTTCTGTCGCAGAGGGAGAGGTAGTAGCACAGAAACACGAAGAAGGTCGAGACAGTGTCGGTGTAGTAGAGGAAGTAGAAGAAGAACTGGACGGGGAATAGGTGCGGCAGCAGAGCCATCAGCACGCGCTGTGCCGATCGATAGCCGCGACCAGCACGCAGCGAGGAGGAGGTCTGGTTATGATGATAGAGCATGGCCACCAGTTGGTAGAAGAGGAAGAAGTTGAGCACGCCGAAGAGCGTGTTCATGCCGCGCATGGCCTCCACCGAGCAGAGGGACCAAGCGCCGTAGTTATGGTGGAGGCCCGCTGCTTGTCGCACGGCGTCGGCCACCTTGAACAGAAGTGCGAAGATAAAGTACCTGCAAACACCATGTGTTACGATGGCTATGACACGGTGCAGGCGGTGTGTGTGTGGTGCGACGTACAGTCCGGGAAAGGTGGTGATCATGGGGTCCCAGACCCAGAACTCGCCCCGGCAGTAGCGCTCGGTCTGTGGCACATGAAACAACTCGTCCTAGAGGGCACGTCACGAAACCAACCCTCGCTTAGTGGCATTGGGGGGGGGGCACGGCGTAGGGAAATAATAATAATACCATGTAGGGTTGGCTCCCAACGTAGTGGTCGGTGATGCCTGCCAGTGCAGCGTAGCCGCCCAGCAAGAGGGTGCCGACCCACCACGCCCCCATGCCTTTCTTCCTCTGTGGCACAAATTATTTTAAATTCTACTTTTCTTTTTGCTTTCTCTTATTCCTTTTTCTTGATTTTATGCACTCAGCCAACCTGCGCACAACGAAGCAAGATGCTACCATCGATGGTGCTCCATCTATCAATTCTGGTGCCTACCCTCTGCCAATCTTTCGCCCATCTCGTGTTGGTCTGCTGCTCGATGCGCTGCTGCGCTTGTCGACACATTTCTCAACTTTCCTTTCCAGTCCCACATTCGCCCGCCGGCAGGGGCGGAGCGAGCTTCAAGTAGGCCGCGCCCGCCTTGTGAGGAGTAGACCGTACTCTTCAGGATCATATTCCATAGTATTGAGTCTATAGTCTTGTATCCCTTAAACAAGACGAGCCCACTGGGTATGGATGATGACGCCTGTCCCTTGCTCCTGAGCGCGAAGTGCTGCGTTGCGCACACAGTGCCTGCATCGCCCCTCGGGGCCGTTGCATGGTCTGGCGCAACGCGTTGATGACCGTTCCTTTACACCGTAATGCCAAGGGTTGGGTGTGGGATGGAGCGAGTGGATGTCCGACCTACCTTTCATTTTATGTTTTGCCACCACCCGACCCGAGTACTGACTACCATCATCATCAACAGGAGAGATGTGGGGCGATAGGCGGAGCCTAGGATCTCGCGAGATTGGCGTGTGTTGCGCAAGGAACAACAGGAAAGGAGAAGGCCACCAGCCACGAGTGGTGTTTTTGGTTGCCGTGCGTGATCCGAAAAGGAAGGCGAAGGTACTTTGATGTGGTCGCGCACGTGTTCCTCTAATCTCGGACACCTCTGACCTTGAGTGTTGCTATTAGGGACCTGGGGCGTGTGGGGCGCAAATGGCCGCAGGCAACACCAGGAGACAACAAGGTGAATCGAACACACGCAACACACGCCCAGGGCTGCCGGGAGTGAACATAAGCATTAAGGCGCGGAGACGATGAGGGCGCTGAGCCGCAGCGACTGATCCACCGCACACCACACACCACCATCAACTCCTCAAACGAAAAGATAGACGAGAAGAAGGGGAAGAGATTGTTTGAAAAAGGAAGAGATTGGGGGCGACCATAGACAGTGCAAAGAGAAGAGGAGGAAAGAGAGAGAGAGAGAGCGGGAAAGATGATGGAAGAGGAAGTGACGATGCTGAGGGCGCGCTCGCGGTCGCGCGGGAGAAGCTACTCGGATCCGCCGCGGCCGATGGACGGGGATCTGGGTCCCTTCTCCGCGTCGTGTACGCTCCCCGTCTCGCGCATCGGCCCGCCGATCGCCCTTTTCATCCGGCGAAGCAAGGACTACTCGCTCAAGCGCGACACCGAGGAGGACATCGGGGTCGAGGGGGCCAAGTGGGTGGTCCACCCCGCCAACGACTTCGCCGAGCTGGCCGACAAGCCCGTGACAGAAGATGACTGGGAGATCGTGGCCATCGAAACGGCCGAGACAGCGAGTGACAGCTTCAACCTCCTCCCGGCCCTCGAGGAGAAGGCGGTCGCGGCCTACGACGAAGAGCAGGAGGTGGAGGAGGTGGAGGACGACGAGGAGTGTCACGGGCACCAGCACGAGAGGGGCGTGTTCGTGCTGGACCACATTGAGGGCACCACGCCGCCCGCCTCGCACTCGGGGGAGACCTCGACCGAGTTCGAGAGCGGGACGTGCCCCTCGGTGGACTCCCTGGAGGCCGTGGACTCGCTCGTAAGCTTCACCCCGGAGACCGCCGGCGAGTGGGACGAGCTGCACCACCACCAGCAACCCCCGCAGCAAGAAGCCAGCGGCGGCAAGCCCGGGAAGAAGAAGGAAAGCGGCAGCGGCGCGCCCACGATCAAGGACAGCAAGAAGGCCAACAAAAAGGCGAAGAAGGCGAAGGACAAGGGCAAGAAGGGCAAGACGAAGGAGCGCAAGGCGGGCAAGGTGGCGGCGGACAAGCTCTCGCCGCGGGAGCTGGCCCACCTCGTGGCAGCCAAGACCAGTAACCTCATCGGCGGCGGCGGCAGCGGCGCGGGCCGGCCCAAGGTCCCACTCATCCACACGCAGCAGGCCGTCGCCAGCCACAACGCGGGTCCGGTGTCCACCGGCTCGCTCAGCGACAGAGACTACCTCTCCCGCAGCCGCATCCACGCCTCGACTGTCTCGTCGCCCACCGGCGACCCACCAGCCGGTAACGGCCACCACCGCCACCACCAGGACCCGCTCCTCGGAGCCTCGGGCAGCATCTCCGAGCGCAGCCTCTCCATGCGGCAGCCCCACAGCCACGCGCACGCCCACAGCCACAACGACAGCCACAACTGGGACAACCTGCCCGAGCGGCAGAAGACCAAGATCCAGAAGGTGCTGGGCGTGGTGCCCGAGCGATCGCACACCAAGCTCATGAAGCTGCTCGGCGAGGACATGCCGCTGGCGGCCAGCGGCGGCCCGGGCCTGGGCGTGGTACTCCCGGAGCCGTCGCCCCGCATCGACGTGCCGGCCGCCGCCGCCGCGGCGCCCGAAAGGCCCGCGGGAGGCGAGTCAGCGGCAGTCTATCACCCGGAGCTGGAGCGTCTGGCCCGAGACGCCGTTCCGGTGCACCGCAAGCGCACGCGGAGCATCAGCTGGAGCCACTTCTTGGGCGCGGCGACGGACGACGACGATGACGAGACGACCGAGGAGGAGGAACCCCTCATGGCATCGTCGCCGTCGAGCCCGCAGCCGGCGCAGCCGTCCTGGTTCGCCGCGTTCCAGAAGCGACTGATCGGGGCCGATGCGGCCCAGGGCCACGCCACCTACCGCATTCGGCGCAAGCGGAGCGTGTCCGACGCGCGCAAGGCGGCCTCGCAGACCGGCCGCGGCGATCTCGATGACGACGGCGGTGGCACCATCATCATCTCGCCGGCCAACGCACGCCAGATGAACATCGACTTCCGGTGGGAGTGGACCGGCGGCGATCCCGTCAGCCAGTTCGAGTTCTCTGCCAAGCTCGGCCAAGGGTACCAATAATTATTGTCACTTATTTTTTATTTATTTATTATCACGACTGATTTCGACACCGACACGTCCAGAGCTTACGGCAAAGTGTACAAGGCCAAGCACAAGGAGACGGACTTCCTGATGGCGATCAAATGCATCAACCTGGACGGCATCTCGCAGCAGGAGTCGCGGCAGCTGATGAAGGAGATCGACGTGCTCAAGACCTGCCGAAGCACCCACATCGTGTCCTACTTCAGTTCGTGCTTCCGCAAGAACTGTCTCTGGGTACGTCCTTCGCCCCCTGCCGACGTCACGGTTCGCTGAACGGTTCGCGGCGGCTGCTGACCACCGCTGGCACAGATCATGATGGAGTACTGCGGGCTCGGGTCCGTGCAAGACGCGATGAGCCTGCTGGCCGACAGTGAGGGCGAGGAGGAGGGCAGTATCGGGCTGTGCGAGGAGGACATCGCCTACATTCTCAAATCCGTCGTCTCCGGCCTCGTCTACCTCCACTACAAGAAGATCATTCACCGGTACAGACCGTGTCAATCATCACAGTCTCGCGCAAGCGCAAGCACTGAACAAACCGCCACCACACACACACACACACACACACACGAACAACATCATTACAGTGATCTCAAGGCGGGTAACATCCTGCTAACGGCCGACGGCATTCCCAAGATCGCCGACTTTGGCACGGCGGCCCAGCTGCGCACGGCCTCGTTCGGCTACAACGCGATCATGGGCACGCCGCTCTTCATGGCTCCGGAGATGCTTGACGGCGACACCAGCGACGTCAAGTCCGACATCTGGTCGGTCGGCATCACCGCCATCCAGATGGCCCAGGGCCGCCCGCCCTACTATAACCTCCACCCCGCGCGGGTACGCCACACATCAGAAAAACATACAAACACACAAACTTTTTTCTATATATCTCCATCTTTTATAATTGTAACATTTATTCTTAATATTTATTTAATGGACCTACGCGGTACAGGCCATCGTCAAGATATGTATGGATGCGAGCCCCAACCTGGACGACCCCTGGAACTGGTCGGAGGAGTTTGTCGACTTCATCTCGGTCTGCCTCAACAAGACCAAGGAGCAGCGGCCCAGCGCCGCCGAGCTGCTGAAGCACCCGTTCCTGGCGACCGTGCCGCCCGGCTGGAAGATGGACAAGCTCATCAACAAGCTGCAGAGCGCGCGCAAGGTGGTCAACCGCAAGCACAGCACCGCCTACCACAGACAGGACTCGGTGGTCGATCCGTTCAACGTGTCGCCGCCGTTCGACCTGGTGGCCGCCCAGCGGCGGTACTCACAGTCGGCCGCCACCGCACAGCCGGTGATCAGCAGCAGCCTCGCGGCCAGCTCGCTGCCTGCGTCGCCCAGCAAGCAGCCGGGCGGGAAGCCGCGCGGCGCTGCCGGCTGGTCCAGCAAGAAGGAGAGCCGCGAGCGAGACCTGGCCGACGACGAGCCCGGCGGTGGTAAGGCCGGCGGCAAGAAGGCGGGGAAGGAGGCCGAGGAGAAGGAGGTCGTGCGAATGAACCCCCTGCGCGCGCCGGTGCTCAGCACGCCTGACGGCTCGTCGCCCCAGCCCCAGACACAGCGGCAGCCCAGCTGGGCGGGTGGCCTGACCCAGGCGGAGGCCGCCACGCTGCGACCAGCCCCCACCGCGGGCTCGAGCTCGGCTGACGGCCACGAAGGCAACGCGGGCCACGTGCGAGACGAGCCCGCGCAAGCGGCGGCGACGACAACGACGGCCAGTCACGCGTTGACTCTCGACAGCAGCGGCAGCGGCGGCCACGTACCGACCAATGTGATCTGCGACTTTGTGCAGTGCAAGGAGGCCATCGCGACGCACGACGTCATCCGGTGCCTGCTCCTGGTGCCCTACACCAACGCCGGCGCCGGCGCGGGCGGCAGCGGCGTGCTTGGGCGGGAGTCCAAAGAGCAGGAGCTACGGCAGTGGAGCGTGTGGGGCGCGGCCGACGACGGCTCCCTCACCGTATGGAACACGTCGCAGGGGGAGCCGGGGCGGCCGATCACCAGCGCCAAGCAGGTCCACGGCGGCGTACAGGTCAATGCGCTGATCCTGGTGGAGAACCGCGTGTGGGCGGCTCTCGACGACGGCGCGATCTGCGTTTGGAACGCCAAGGATCAAACGTTCGTCAAGAAGCTGATCGGCCACACCAAGTCGCTGCGCTGCCTGGCCGAGGTGCAGAGCGGGGCCAACTCGGCCTCGTTTCTAGGGCGGAAGAGCTCGCTCGTGGTATCCTCCGGCGACGACACCAAGCTCTGTCTGTGGAACGCTCGCTCGGTACCCTCACTCTGGGATCGTGTGTGTGTGTGTGTGTCGTGTGTGTCGTGTGAATGTTCTAATGCTCTTTCTCCGCGGATCTACTAGATGGCGCTGAAGTCCACTGCAAGCATAGGTACGGCCGTGGTCTCCCTGGTCGCCGTGCCTTCGGCCCTCTGGCTGGGCACCAGGGACAGGGAGATCATCGTACTCAAGTCCAAGGACAAGTACACCCGCAAGTCGCTGGCCAGCGCGCCAAGGGAGCGCGTGGCCGTGCCCAACCGTGGTCCCACGTCGATGGTCTACACCGGCGGGCGGGTGTGGACCACGTCGGACGACAACTGCGTGCACATATGGGAGTCAGTGCGCGGCTCGGCGAAGCGGGCCCAGACCCTGCGCGTGGACGGGAAGGTTACGTGCCTGGTGCGCGTCAAGAATCACGTGTGGGGCTGCGGGCCGCTGGGCATCTATCTCTGGCACTCCACGGTACCTCCTCTTTCAACCGCACTGTTGCGCGTGCCGTGCATGTCGTGTCGTTGGTCGTGTCGTGTCGCGTCTGCACAAGCGTTGACACAATTGTGTGGGGAACGCAGACGCTCAAGTACCGCGGGAAGATCAGCACGGAGGCGACCCTGTTGAGCACCATGATCCAGGTGTCGTCGGCTGCGGTGTGGAGCGTATCGCCGAGCGAACCCTCCATCCTCGTGTGGGAGATCACGCGCCGGCCCTCCTTCTTCAACCTGCCGCCCATCTCTCAGGTCGCCATCCCTCCCGCCCGTTCGGTACTTCACCCCCCCCCCCAATTCTCTTCGTCCTTTTTTTTTGCTCTTCGTTTTCGTTCTTTTGCCTCACTGGAGTGGAACAGGAAATGGCGAATGGTGACAGCTTCGAATGGGCCGGAGAAGAGGACCTGCTGGTGACCAGCACGGTGGGCACGCGGCTGTCGACATCCAACAAGCTGCCGACCAAGCGGCCCCCGGTCGTGGCCGATCTGCCGCGGCGCGCCACCCTCGCCACCGCCGACTCTGGCACCGGCTCGACCAGCTCGGTCATCACCCACGCCGCCCGCGTGCCCACCGTCAAGTTCTCCATATCTGGCGACGGCTCCGGCTCGCCCCTGCGCGACGGCAGCGGCAGCGCCCAGTTCGTGCCCACGCCGGTCAAGCGGCCGACGCTGCTCACCGACCGCGAGCGCGAGCGGTCCGAGCGGGAGCGCGACCGCCTCGACCGGGTCGAGTCCGGCAGCTCGCGCCAGCTCTTCCACCACCTCCATCACAACCACAACCACAACCAGGCCAGCGGCGCAGTACCGTTGGCGGGCAGTAATCGGCAGCAGCAGCTGCACGGCAGCCGCATTCGGGTCGCGACCACTACCAGCAGCAGCGGCACAGCGTCGCCACCGCCAGCGTCGCCGCGCGACATGTCGACATCGGCCGAGCTGGAGGGGAGCGACATGGATCCGGCCTTCTGGGTGGACGACGAGGACCGCCAACCGCGCCGGACGACCACCGGCGGCGGCGTCAGCAGCCACAGAGAAAGAGTGGAAGACAACATGGAAAAGGGAGAAAGGGAGAGCAGCGGCGAGGCCAAGGCGCGCAAGGCCAGGAGCGACGACAGCTTCTCGGCCGAGATCCAGCGGTCGGCCCAGTGCATGACCCCGCCGCTCGACGCCCGGCGCCGCCGCAGCACCGACGTGATGTCCAAGTGGGAGCGCGGCCTGCTCCCGTCGCCCTCCACCTCACCACGCGGCGCCGACAGCCACATAGTGGGCCACGCCTCGCCTCCGCCGCTGCAGCGGCATCACCGCGGCAGCAGCGCCGGCGGGCGGCCGACGCTGTGGGTCACCAGCGCGTCGTCGTCGGGCCTCCTCACAACCTCCGCCGACAACAACAGCAACAGCGGCAGCGGCGCGGGCGGCGGTGGTAGCAACAGCGGCCAGGTGGGCGCGGTACAGGGTGGGAGCAGCGGGAGCGGGAGCAGCAGCGACGACGAGGCCTCTTCGGGTGCCCCGCTGGCGTTGAGCGGGACTCCCCGCAGCGGCTCGGGGATCCGCCCGAGCCTGCTCTCCCGCAACCGCATGCCATCACCACCGACCCCGGCAGCCGCAGAAGAGAGCACCACCGCTGGCCAACGCCAAGCCACCGACTGCCCACAGCCGCGAGCCCACACGGCCGCCGACGCTGCTGTCGAACTCCACGCCGGCAATCCGCCGCCGCCGCTGCTGCCCGTGGTGCACGCGACGGCCGTCGCACCAGAGACCAGCTCCTCGCGCCCGACGCACAGGAAGACGGACCCCAACGCGCTCAGCCATGTAGCCCTGGCGGCCGTGCGGAAGCGGATCGCGAGCGAGCCGGCCGCGGTGGTCGCTCCGGAGCTGAAGGGGCGCCGGACTGACGAAGGTGAGGGCCTCGCGGCCGCCACCGGCCTCATCGCAGCCGCGGACCAGCCTGTACAGGGCGCGCAAGCGCCGACGCTGTTCCGCGGCGGCGCCCCGGCGATCACGGACGATATGGGGCAGATGACCAGCAAGAGGAACGCGCCGGGGCGGAAAGACAGCAAAACGGCGAAGAAGAAAAAGAAGGCGTCGCGCACGCCGCGCGAGGAGGGCGAAGAGGGCGATGGCGATGGCGACGCTGCGACGACGACGACCACAACGACGACACCCGCGCGCCTGAAGGGCATCGCAGGCGCCGAGGACGACCATGGCGATGAACCGGAGACTAAGGCGGCGACTAGAGAGCGCAGCGGGAGCGCAGGCAAGAAGCGCGGCGGCAGCGTGCGGAAGGGGAGCAAACGCGGCGACTCGTCGAGCAGCACCGACGAGGAGCCCACACGCCCAAGGTCGACCGCCCTCGTCACCAAAAGGAAGAACAGCGGCAAGGAGAAGCAGCGACGACCTTCGCTCGTGGCCCACGACGAGAGCGACGGCGAAGACGAGCCAGGCGGCGGCAGTCTCGTAGCGCCGCCGCGGGTCAAGCGCAAGGGCTCGCTGGCGGCCACCAGCCCGCGCGGGCCGCCAGCCCCGAGCCCGATGCGCAACAGCAGCACCGGCATCAGCGGCAGCATTTCGGCCACCAGTGGCAGCGGCGGCGGCGGAATGAGCCCGCGGCACCACAGCTGCGGGAGCAGCCCCACGCCGCCGCTGCGGGTCATGCCCCGCGGCCTGTCCAAGCTGCAGGTGGTGACGTCACCGCGCGGCGTAGAGCGATCAGCCGACGATGACGACGATGACGACCACAACCGCTACGCGTACTACCTGGAGGCGGCGGCCCTGGCTGCGGCTTATGCACAGGAGCAGGAGGACCGGGAGTCCCGTGATCTGGTGGTGCTGGTGCGCTGCGCGCAGCTGCCGGAGTGGGGCGACGACTTCTCCGAGCTGAGCCTGAGCCGCGAGTGTAAGACCATCGACGCGCTACGCGAGGCCCTCGCCAGCGAGTTCAACGTACGACCCAATTCAGCACACATGTATGCGTGTCGTGCGTGTCGTGTGTGTGTCGTGTTGACACACGTGTGTGATATCAGGTGAACAAGGAGTCGATCGACCGGGTGCGCAAGCTGCCCAACATCGTTCTGTGCCGCGACCAGCACGTGACGCGCCTGAAGGGCGGCGAGAGCCTGGAGATCACCCTCAAGCCCTCCTCCTCCTCTTGAAAAGCAGCTTGGCCCAAACAAAAACCACCCCAATTTTGCCTCCCTGCCAGACCACCTTTTTTTAATAGCCAAGAACGCACTGCTCCACGCTCTGAGCGCACCAGAATGAAAGAGAGACCTACCATCACTACCAAAAGAAAAGTGGTGCGTTGAAAACGATGGAGAAACTCCCCGCCATGTTCAGACCAAGGGCTTGGAAAACTCCGAAAATACCCGGGAATTCGACTTTGGGCGACTTTGGGAGTTGTAGTACGTTCGTTTTCTATCTTCCTCCTCGCGACGCCAACTTGTGCACAAGATCATGGCCTCGGGCGTGTTCGGCGTGGTCACCGCTCTCCTGCTGGTTCTGGGTCTTGGTGCCTGTGGCTCCGACGCTGTAAACTGTGCGTAACACGTCGACGAGATACCAATGCTTGCGTTAACTTCAGTTTTTTCTTGTGTGGGGTGGCGCACACCACAACATCTCTGCGACAGGCACGGTGTGTTTGTCCGGCGCGTGCGACGCCACCACCATCGCTGGCGGCATTGCCCTCACGACAGCCGACGGCGAGGTGGTCGACGTTGCGCCGGGCATCTATGACCAAGAGGTCCCCACCGAACTAAACCACACCATCACGCTACGGTGCCCCGACCCCTCCCTCTTCTTTCTCTTCTTCTTCATCGTCTTCTTCTTCACCTTTGACCAGGCAGAGATAGTTAATTATGTGATGGTCGTACTTATTCTTGTCTCTCCAAACTCCGACCATGACAACCCAGGCTGGGGTCCACGGCCGCGGACACGGTGACGGTGGTGCACGCGGGCGTGTGGCTGACCGTCGCCAACTCCTCAACAGTCGCCCTGCAGTGGGGCAAGCTCGTGCTCCAGGGTGGTACGCGGGCACAACTCGATCTCCCGTCCCTAGGGACCAACAACATGACCGATGACCGGGCCAGACCATCGGACATATAACTTGGAACCTTATTTTGTTATGTGTGCAACACAGCTACGATTGTGGTGGACGCGGATGGTGTGCTCAACCAGTTCTCGGACATGGTCTTCGACAGCGCGCAAGGCCCAAGCGGTTCGTTCCACTGTGTTCGGCCCGGTCTTTTTTCCAGAGAGAGGCTCACACCATGGATGTGTTGTTATCAATGCAATCTACAGCAATCGCGATTCTTGCAGACGCTGCCTGGAGGCAGCGTGGTAATGTGCTGATCAGCAACACCACCGTGACAGGTACCGTACCTGGCAGAACCCTCATGACCCAATCTTTCAGATGTAGCCACTGACGATGATGAGGCTCTTCTCTGTTTTCATTTCCCGGCACAGACACACTGGTGGACTTGGTGGGCGGCGTTTGGCAGCAATACGGCAACGCCACGCTGGTTTCGACGCACGGGGTCTCGGGTACAAAGCTGCTCTCTCCTCTCTCTCTCTTTGCCCCGCAGCGCCTTCTTTGCCTCTTCTTCAGCTCACTGTCGCGTGCAGGAGTCAGGTTTAGTCCCGTCGGCTCCTTCCCTGGTCGGTGGCTACAGCGTGGAATAGGCAACATCAGCATGACGTCGTCATCATCTTCGCCTAATCAGGTTGCAGGTGGGAACCCCTCCGCGCAGACCTGATGCATTTTATAAATTTCCTCTCAACTCTCTCACATTCTCTTGGTCTCTCTGGCAGCTGTGGACATGTCGGCCGGAGGCCTGTGGATCCACATGCTCGACGGGCCTCGCAGGCCCCATTCCTACCTCACCGTGTCTGGCAGCGCGAGCAGCGGTTCTCTCCTCTTACCAGACACACAAATCGCGGTGATGACGTCGATGATCTTATCACGCACGGCCCACTAGGAGTGTACTTGGGCGCTGACGGCTCGTGGGGTCAGTACGGCCTGCTGACCGTTCAGGCCAACAATCACAGCACCGGTACCCCTGCCGCTCTTTCGATCGTCAACAACACTCATATGGACTGTTGACGTTGACACATAAATGTCAATGTGCGTGCAGGCGTGGTCCTGAATTCCACCGACGTCTGGGTAACGACCGGGTTGGCAACCTTTGATCTGGTTGAGAGCACAGGTGATCACATTCCTCACATTGCATTGTGTTTCGTTCGTGGTGTCCTGCGATCGTGCGCTTGTCGTTAGCTGACGCGAGACAACTACACGTCTGCCAGGAATACGGTTTGTCGGGGACACCTCCAAACTGTCCCAACAGACAAACATCAGCATTACGGCCGGCACCAACGCTACTGGTACTGCCCAGCAGCAAGCCCACTTTCGTTTCCCTGCGCTAAAACATCGATGCAGGAATCGATTTTTCCAACGGCGGCTCTTGGCGGCAGTTCGCCAGTACCACGATCAAGGCCACATCAGCCACGGCGACAGGCACCACTCACCCTCGAACTGTTGTTGATTGGTTGCTTTTAATTCTTTCAACCGAAAAGAACAGAACTCACTTTTGATTCGGGAATGTGTGCGCAGGCGTCATGTGCGCCTCGTCGGGGTCGTGTTGCGCGCAGGTGGGCTCCCCTACGCTTGTCAAGATCTCCTCCGCCCAGAGCACAGCAGGCCGAGAGAGTACTTTCATCACATGACACACGACACAGGACACACACGACACACAAGACACACGACACACGCGACACGCGACACACGACACACACGACACACGCGACACTCACGCAAGCAACGCAACAGACGACTGCGCGATATCGTCGTCCCCGTCGCCCGTGGCATCGGTGGCGCCTCTGGCTGGCAACACGACGGCCTCGTTCGACGACAGCTCGTCGGCAGTCGCCATCTCCAGCTCCTCCGCCGGCGCCTCCTCTTCTGTGGTGGGCGTGCAGCTGAGTCTGAGCGGCCTCCAGCTGGGCTTCACCGACCTTCACGGACTGAACGTGACCCGCACCATCACCAACTCGACCGACCCCAACAACAGCAACGCCACGACCTCCACCTTTGCCTACACGGCCCGCATCGACGCCGAGACGAGCCTCGTGCAGTCGTACACCTACTATGCAAGCGCCCGCGCGGTGTCGTTCGCGGGCGTGGACTTCACCGTGCGCGCGGGCAGCGTCAAGTGGTCGTTCAGCCTCACCACCGCCTCGTCGCCCAGCGCAACCGCGAGCGTGGCCGACGCCCAGCGCAACGGCTTCTCGCTCCGCTATCGCCTCTCCGACCTCGCCTCGTCATCATCGTCGTCGGGCGGCCCGAGCCGCATCACCCGGCGGCGCAACACACCGCACGAGGGCATGACCACCTTCTTCGTCACTCTCTCGGACAACGATGTGGTGGCCCAGGTGGAGGTGCTCAACGCGGCGGTCATCGACGGCGTTGTGACGACGCTCGGCCGCATCGAGCTCGTGTTCGACAACCTCACC
The DNA here is from genome assembly GCF_000313135.1 of Acanthamoeba castellanii str. Neff. Taxonomy (NCBI): domain Eukaryota; phylum Discosea; order Longamoebia; family Acanthamoebidae; genus Acanthamoeba; species Acanthamoeba castellanii. The sequence goes on along the minus strand of NW_004457697.1, from coordinate 28,232 downwards.
GCCGCCGGCAATCAATCGGGCGGTGGCTACTTCCTGGAGCTGGGCTTCCCGCCGTTCGAAAAGTCGGTGGCGTACGACCCGAGCCTGGGCCTGGGCTTGCTGCTGGGCCGCTCGTCGGACGGGTCGCCGTCGTCGTCGACGGACGTGGGCCTGATCGTGGGCGTGGCGGTGGCCATCCCGGTGGCCGTCGTCGTGGTGCTCGCCGCCATTGCCGCCGGCGTCGTGTTGGCCTGGTGGCGCCGGAGGTGGGCCGGCAGCTCGGCCAACAACGACGCCGTCAACTGGACGCTGGACGAAGGCGGAGACCAGCTCTGAGTGGTTCTTTTTGTACACACAAATATTTATGCAACGAAAGGGTGGCAATTACTGTAGCCAATGGGCTCAAGCCAACATGCTCTTCAACCCACCAATAGCCACTCACGGCCGCGGAGAACAAAGGGGCATTGTGTACCAACAGACACCAACATCAGCACAAGTACACGATGCAGCATCGGTCGGTCGCCTATGTGGCCGTGGGCCTCGTGCTAATGATGGCGGCTCTGGTGGCGACGGCAGAGGCGGGGTGTGCCAACATTCCGAGGTCGGGATGGCACAAACAGTACAGCCTCAACTTCACCAACAACGACTACCAGCACTACTTCCGCCTCCAATACTCGTGGAACGACCACAACCCCGCCGGCCAACAACGCCACTTCGCCCTCGGCCGCGTTGGTATGCTTTGTGTTGTTATTTCATATTATTTTTTATATTCCAATTATTATTCATCTTGACCTAAACACTTTGTATTATTGCCATTTTCATTTTTAACGTTTTAACGTTTTGTCGTGCAGGTGGAAGGCCAGGGCTGCATGTCACGGTGCTGCCCAACGACCTGCCCCACGAGAAGGACAGCGCCACGGACCCCAGGTCGGAACTGCGCGATCAGGGTACCAGAGCGCTGACTTTACGCATTGCGGCCAGTGATGGGGTCGACAACTGGGGTGATGGTGGTGGTTGAAATTGCAGTGACCCCGCTGACGCTGGAGCACGAGTTCATGTTCGAGTGGTCCTACTACCTCGACCCGGACACCGACTGGGCCAACATGAAGGCCTTCATCCAGCAGAACTTTGGCAAGGGCGCCGCCACCAATCTCGACGTTCGCAGCGGTACGCGTTGCGTGAGTGCGCGTGTGAGCTTGTGCGATCCCGAACTGAGTTTGGTGCTGATCGCGTGTGTCGCGTTGTGTGCGGTGTGTGCGGTGTGTGCGGTGTGTGCGGTGTGTGCGGTGTGTGCGGTTGGGTGAAATGGTAGGCCAGTACGAGTACTCGTCGCTGATCAGCGGGAGCGCGGGCGCCAAGCGCCACTGGAACCTGGCCACGTGGATCGCTTCGCCCACCAAGGATGTGGGCCGCTGGGTCGACTGGCTCATCCAGTACAAGCCCTCCGCCACCGACGGCTACGTCAAGGTGTACCGCGGCGACGCGGGCCAGAGCTGCAAGCTGGTGTTCAGCGTGACGGGCGCCACCATGTGGGACAACTTCAACGACGGCTACTTCAAGCTGGGCGTCTACCGCCACATCGACAACGTGCTCGCCTCCCTGTGGCTCACCGACTTCACCCTCTCCAAGCGCCAGTGACCACCTCTACCGGCCTGTTGTTCTTTTTCCCTCTTTTTTGTTTTTTAAATATAAAAATGTACCTTTTATCTATAAAAGAAGAAATTACGAAATTATTATTTATTTATCACATAAAATATACATGGCACGATTGGGGGAGGCACCATGACGAGCAGAGCGATCGGTGGTGAACGACCATAGATCAAGAGATGCCGAGCTTCTTTCGCCTGAGGATCTCGGCGTTGACCTTCTGCTCGGCCTCGTACTTGGCCACCATGAAGGCCTTGTACTCGTCGATCTCCTCCGACGAGCAGGGCGGCCCCTTGGTCCACTTGGGCACCCTCTTCATCAGGTCGTCCGTGCTCACGTTCTCCAGACTGTCCGGGTCGCCGCTGGGCTTCGGCGCCGCGGCCGCGGGTGATGGCGCCAGGGCTGCGGGCACCACGGGCGTGGGGCTGACGGCCTGGGGCGCCGGGGTGGTGGTCGTGGTGGTGGTGGTCGTGGTCGTGGGTCGCTTGATGATGTAGCCGGAGAGGTCGGGCGCGGGCTTGGGCGTGCTGTCGCTGATGCTGAAGCCGGTCGGGCCGTCACGCTTGCGCGGGTCATCGATCTCAAAGTCCGAGTAGGTGACCGGCCTCGCCGCTTGCGTCGGCCGACCCGCCACGGCTGCTGGCGGGGCAGCAGCGGCGGGAGCGGGTACGACGGGGGCGACGGCCGGTTGGCCGTATAGCATGCCGGCCGCTTGGCCCGGGGCGCCCACTGTAGAATGGTGAGAAAGAGTCTCAACAAGTGTGCGAGGAGGTCCAAGTTGCAAGGAAGGGATTGGGTGTGGCGAGGTGGATGCGTACCGCCACTGAGGGAAATGGCGTCGAGGAGGGCGTCGAGGTCGGCGCGCGAGCGGATGGTCTGGGTGACGCCCGGGTCGGGCAAGTTCTGCGCCGGACTCCACAGCGGGATCTGTGCGCACGCGCACGCACACGCAACGTCCAGAAAAGCAGCGACACACAAGAGTGAGGTGGGAGGATCAATGGCTTTGCCAGGTCAACGCGCTCGCGATCGGTCGGGAGGAGAGGCAAGGAGAGGGGGCAAGGTCACGTCGCGTACCGGCGGCTCGTAGTTGAGCTGCTGCAGGGCACCCTCGAGGAAGAGCAGAGCGTTTGATAGATTCTCGGCCTGCAAGGAGGGGGAGGAGAGGATTCACTTCATGCATTGAGATAATGAAGAAGAGGAAGGAAAGATTGGCTACGCGCGGCGTACCTGGGTAAGCCGGATCATGATCTGTTGGGCCTGTGCCGCGGTGGCGGGAGGCTTCTTCTTCTGTGGCAGATTGACCTCGAGCAAGGCCGCGATTCTATCCAGCACAGCCTCACTATTTCGCAAGGGGGTCTCCAGCTTTTGTAATGTGATTGTCATAATCTGAGATTGGAAAAACAGAGGTTAGGAGATCCCTTATGATTAGTGGTGCACCTCCTTTCGAAAGAAGAAGAAACGCACGTACTTGATTGTACTTCTCCTGCACATTGTCCCCCATCTTGCCTTGTCTTCTTGCGCAACCAATTCAATTGAGAAATGAACTTTTCTTTTCTTTTCTTTAATGAGACATTTTTTATGATCAATAAATAAGAGGATCACGTTGTGGTGGGTGGTGATGCCTTCACCCAGGGTGGTCCGTGGTGAACGGACACCTGAGAAAGAAATACAAGAAAGACAAGAGAGAGAAGTGAAGAGAATACAAATGATAATGATAATGATAATGATAATGATATTGATAATAATGAGAAGGGACTGCCCAGATCTTGTGGGCTTGCGTTTCAGAGGGCGGGCATGAGCTCCATGAGGCGGTGCCTGATGTCGCTGAGGCTCATCACGACCGAGAGCGGGGTGACCAGGTCGAGCAGGAGCCTGATGGTGGCCACATTGCGCCCTCGCTGGAGAATGTCGAGCAGCGGACCCCGCAGGAAGATGTGGATCATCGACATGCACACGCCGCGCAGCGGCACGTCGAGGGTGGCAAAGAGCTGGACCAGGTCCTCACAGGCCCGCTCGGCCCAGCTCTTCTCCTCCGCCGCGTCATCGAACCCGCCCTGTCGGGCCTTGATGCCGTTGGCTCCCGAGTTGTGATGGTGGTTGGGCTGCGGGCGCTCATCGGCGCGATCGGCCTCTTCGCCGACCGCTACAGCGTCGTCGTCTCCGCCCTCGGACTTAACCGTCGTCGAGTAGCCGTTGTTTTCGCCCGTGCGCCCGTTTTGTCGGTCGTGCGGCGCCCCGCCACCGCCGTCCTGGTCCTCGCCGCCGGTTCGCTCGTTTGCGCGCGGACGCTTCAGGCCACGCTCCTCCGCGCCGCCGTGCTGGGCGCGGTCGTCGGCCAGCTCGCAGTCGAGGCAGGTCTTGTATTCGACGTCGACCATCATGACCCACACCTTGAGGAGGGTGGTCGCCACGCGCGGCATGGTGTTGAAGTCGCGCTCCTGCAGCACGCGCTCCATCTGGCCGTTGAGGTTGGCCAGCCGCTTCCCGATCCCCTCGAGCACCTGGCGCGTGTGGTCCCGCTCCTCGGGTCCAGCCTGGACCTCGCCGCCCTCGGACGACGGCGAGCTGTCGCTGCCACGCTCCTCCTCCTCGCTGTTGTCGCTCCTGTTGGAGCTCTCGCGCTTCCGCTTTCGGGCATCGTTGTCGCGGTCTCTGCGCCGGTGGGTCCTGGCCTCGTCCAGGTCCTGTCGGCGCCTCTGGTATGCGCTCAGGAATTCGAGAATATCCTGTGTAACCGTTACATGGTAATAGTGTTGGTTTATGGGTTTCGCCACGTGAGCATGACATGCGCGCTCTATTAAGTTGTCGGTAGTCGTACCAATAGCTGAGAGATGGTGGCTTGCCAGATGCCGCCCTGGGCGCGCATTCGTTGAAGCAGGCTTTCGTGATAAGTCCAGTGATCGGGGTACGACGGACATCTGTGCAGTTACATTGATCAGTGTAAGCCCACACGACACGCCATGAGCCATGGTGGAGGCGTAGTGATTTGTTTACCTGGGATACTTGTTGAGCGCTTCGACCTTCTTCTTCCAGTCGCGCACGTCGTAGGTCTTGAGGAGGAAATGGGTCTGGAGGGAGCTCACGAACAGATCGGAGTTGAGCGCATTCAGCTGTCCACACTGCAAGCAAGACCCGAAACCGACATCGAATTGTTGTTGGTCGTCAGTAGGGTGAGTGCGATCGAGGGGGCAGCAAAGGGAAGTTCAACCATCTCGGAGAGCAGGGTGTGGTAGTAGGCCGAGGAGTCCTTGCCGGTCCACCAGTGGGAGACGATGGACATGGGCTGCAGCACGAACGCGATGTCGATGGAGGTCTCGTCGAACAGGTATCCCAGCTGACTCCGCGCACGATTGAAGAACTCCCGCGAGATCTCAAAGTCGCCGTTGTTGAACGCCGCTGGAGAGATTGGTGTGAAGGCCCTCACTGTGAGTTGTGTGCACAACCAACCGGTCGGGTGGTCATCGATAAAGTACCGATGCTCATGGCCAGGAAGGACGACAGAGCCAGGCTCTCGCGCCCCACGAGCGGGCCGTCGGTGGAGATGAAGTGCTGCAGGTTGTCTGGCTCGAGCGCGGCCGGGTTGATGGGCTGGACCGCCCAACACTCGTTGAGGTACCACTCGCGGTACCTGTGGTGTGTCGGTCGTCATTCCACACATAACTCGCGTCAGCGCCAGGCCACACAGCAGGTACGGCGGCCCAAGAGGAGGGAGAAGAGACGACGCACTTGGAGACGCGCGACATGAGGTCGAGGTGGGCGCTGCTGTTCCACAGCCCGGCTGTCCGCCGGTCGAGGGAGAGGGAGGGCAGGCTGCCGGTGCTGCCCAGCGAGAGCAGCGGCGACTGCGTGAACGAAGGCGGCGGGTTGTGGAGCAGGTACTGGGGCGGCGGGTACTGCAGCGGTGGGTATTGCGGCGGCGGCGGCTGCAGGTGAAGCGCCTGCTGGTGGCCGATGATGGCTCCGGGCTGGAAGGACGAAGGAGGAGGAAAGCTGCCGAAGGGTGGGTACCCGCCGGCGCCCAGCGCGCCCACGTGCGGCGGCGGCAGATGATGTGAGGCGACGACACCGTTGGGCGGCGGAAGCAGCGGCGGCAGACCCATCATCCCGGCCGCTCCTCTGAGGGCCGGTGGCGGCGCCAGCGATCCGCGCGCCATCAGTGCTGTACCCAGATAAGAGATTAGCAAGGTCTGCGCCGGGTTTCGGTCAGATCTGACCGCAACACGCGCACGTGTTGTTTGTGCCCGCCGATGATTTGTTCGTTGTTGGCACGTGTCTCCTCCGCCAACGTGCTTCAAATTCCAAGAACACGAAATTTCAAAGAGAAAACGCTAATTCAGCAGTAAACTCCGTGCCGTACAACCGGGACACGGGCAGCAGTTGTCTACTGGTAAAAGTGGTCGCCGTGTGGCGGTCATGGTGTGCGTCATTGCTGACCGATGGTCCCATTACGCCAGACAGGTCACTCGGGATGGTGGTGCGGGATGGGTGATGGAGGGGATCGTACAGGTGAAGGAGGACGGCGGGATCTCGTCGGGCTGCGCCGCAGGGGTGGGCGTGGAGGCGGGCGACGACCCCTTGCGGCCGAGGTTGTAGTAGTGGTTGAAGTTCTCGCCGCGCGGGCCGAGCCGCCGTACGGTGATGTGCGGGAAGACCTTCTTGAAGAGCTTGCCAAAGGCCGAAGGGCACATTACCTCGATGGCCTTGTGCTCGCAGAAGCCCTTGTAGTCGTCGTACACCCCGCGGGTGCTCACCGCGCTCTCCTTGCGCTCCTCGAAGGCGTCCGTCAGCCTGCGCACACGTGACAGTGTGGATGGTGGTGGTACAACACCGCCAGGGTTGGGATGATGTAAATGATGTGAAGAAATAGAGAGTGGTGTTGTGTTGTGTTGTGGAGAAGAGAATGAGTTAGCCAAAGGGTGCTGTCACCACACGCACAAAACTCACCACGCGCCATCTCTTGGGTCCCAAATAGGGTTGGGACATGCTTGCCGCAGGAACTGGGGCGACAAGATCCCATCGTGGCAAAGATGTTGGGGGGGGGGCAAGCAGAGTAATCTTACACCCTCGCCAAAGAGATATATATATTAAAAAAAGAGTAGAAAGAGGCGTGATGGAAAGATGGACGGGTGTTGATCTACACCGATCCAATTGGCTGGCGTCACCCAACCACATCCCAGACCAACTAAAAAACACACAACACATGTGCGCGCGTCATGTGTGGACGACATGTGGAGAAGGGGTGCAAGAAAAAAGAGAGGGAAGTCGAGTGCAGATAGCAGACCGAAGGCCATAGAAGGGAAGTCCTCGCCCGCATGACCGATGTGGTAACGATAAAAACAACAGACAAATAAATGATTGAAAATGCATCCACGACCCCCCCCCACTGGGTGGAGAGTTGGTCGCAAGGGTGTAACTACACAAGATGGAGCTTTAAGTAATTTGAATAAGAATAATTATAATAAAACGATGATGGCGTTATTGGCGGGGTGCGGCGGTGAGGCCGAGGGCCGCTGGAGGAGGGATTGGGATGGTGGAAGTAGGTACCAATCCTTGACAAAGGCGAAGGACTCGCTGCGGGATAGCACGAAGGGCCTGCGGGAGATGGCGTAGCCGCTTGATGAAGAGGCAGAAGAAGACGATGATGATGGTGGCGAGGATTTGGATTGTTGGGCTGAGAAGGAGCTCGAGCGCTGGTGCTGGTGCGCGGAGGCTCCACCGGAGAAGGAGGCGCTTCGTGGGGATGAAGTGGGGAAGGAAGAGGACCGCGGGGGTGTCGTCGACGCGGATGGTCCGTAGTGGGATGGCGACATGCTGCTGTGGAGGGGACTGCTGGATGAGTAGTGGTGGTTGGGTGGTGGGCCGCCGCTGGGGAAGTGCGGCACCGGGAGGGGTAGCAGTTGATGGTGGAGTTGGGGATGATGTGTTGTTGTGGTTGTGGGTGCGCCTAGGCTGTGGATTGCCGCTGCCGCGCTTCGCTCTTCCTCCATGGCGTGCCGTTCGTCTTCTTGTCTATCTGTATGCAACT
>NW_004457697.1:19656-20498 GCF_000313135.1 Acanthamoeba castellanii str. Neff | reverse complement strand
GGTGGCAGAGAGAACGAAGAAGGGAACGGGAATCGTTGGTCGTTTGGCGTGTCCAACGGTCGGGCCTGCTGACGGGTGGTGGTCCCGCGGGTTTGGGTGTAGGCCTGCGCGGACGGAAGTGGATGCCACAAACGAGCTTGAAACGGCAAAGGCCGGTGAAGCGTGTCACTTCTTCTTCAGTCCTATTGCTTGCCGCTTCAACAGCTTCGCGGCAACGACGGCAAACCAACGCAGACACGCAACAACACGCCGGCGCCGAGGTTGCATCAGGTCGCGCTCGTACGCGGGTACCGTCGTGCGGAAATTTTGAAGAAACTGACTTGGCTCCACCACCCGGCTTCTTCTTTCCTTTTCCCGGCCTCTGTGGAAAACACGCAGAGCTGCCAATCGGCAGGCGCCTTACCTCTTCTCGGCGGTGGACTGTTCGAAATGATTGCTGTCGACTGGGCGGGGACTCGCACGGGTGGGAGATCAGGGAGAGGAGCTCATGAAGGCCTAGGGCTGGGGGTGATGATGGTGTTCAGGGTTTTTGTGGTTCATTCGGTGCCCAGAACACAGTGTTGTGTTTTGTCCCAACGCGTGGCATCGGCACACGTGAGTAGTTGGGAGAGCCAACGAAAGCGGTCGTTTTCTTGGTCCCAGAAAGGCAATGTTACCACATCATTTCGAATTGACAGAAGAGACGCTGTGGCCACAGCGTCCAACACTCCGATCGAGCTTGGCCACGGTGGCATAGGTCTAGATCTCTGAGATGTCGTGGCTGCCGCTCTCCTTCCTGCCCGCCGGCGTGATGCGGATGAACTCGGCGTTGGCCTGCATGCCCTCGATGTCGTGCGCGCCGC
>NW_004457697.1:13573-15506 GCF_000313135.1 Acanthamoeba castellanii str. Neff | reverse complement strand
TGTGGTGTGTGCGCACACGCAGGCCCTCCACGCGGTACTACTACCGAGTGGGCAACTTGCTAAGCGACGAATGGAGCGAGGAGTTCCACTTCACCTCCCCGCCGCTGCCGCCCTTCCTGCTCTCCTCCTCCTCCTCCTCTTCATCCTCATCGGCCCACACGCGAGGGATCGACTCCTCTTCGTCGACTTCGTCGTCGCTGGCCTCGTCGTTCTCCTCCTACTTCGCCTCGTCGTCGATGTCGTCGTCGTTCATCAATGCCCCGCCGGCCCGCGGGGTGGCCACCCGCGCGGTAGAGGAGGCCCCCTCGGTCGCGGCCCCCGCCGACGTGCTGGCGACTCTGGCCGTGTTCGGGGACAACGGCATCTCGCACAACGGCCGGCAGGTGATCAACCGCATCCGCGACGATCACTCCATCGACGCCGTCGTCCACGTCGGCGACTTTGCCTACTCTCTGCAGAAAGGTGACTGCATACGGCACGCACGGCACACGCACGGCACACGCACGGCACACGCACGGCACACGCACGGCACACGCACGCCGCACACGGAAAACTGATAGTGTGTATTTTGAACGCGTGTGATTCAAAGGTGGCCAGTGGACGGTGGACAGCGAGCTCTACGCGGCGGACAAGCAGATGGCGTGGGACATGTGGTTTCGCATGGTGGAGCCTCTCGCGGCGTTCAAGCCCTACATGGCCGTCCCCGGCAACCACGAGACCTACAAGTAAGCCACACGCCATGACACACAACGACACACAACGACACACAACGCTACACGACACGTGCACCAGGCCTGACGGGACCCTACGCAAACAGGTTTGACTTCCATTTCGTGCCGTATGCGCACCGCTTCTTCATGCCGGGCAACAGTTTCTGGTACTGGTTCGACTACTCGTCGATCCACTTCGTCTCCGTCTCGTCCGACCACAACTACACCCGAGGCAGCGAGCAGTACACGTGGCTGGGTACCCATCATCATCCTTCTCCTTCTCCTTCTTCTCGTTCTTCATTTGTTGTTTCGTTTTCCTTTTCGTTGGCTTTCTCACCATGTTCGTCACACAGACGCTCATTTGACCGAGTTCAATCGGGCGAGGAACGCTTGGATGCGAAGCACCCACAGGCGAGGGCGCAAGGCCCCAGGATCCGCAGAAGCGCCACCGGCCGACGACGAGACCGAGAAGGAATGGTATGTCGGTTCTACTCCTCCCTCTTCAGAGCCTGGCGCTCATCAAGGCGAGCTCCACGTGTGTTCTCGATCTGCAGGAACTCGGCGTGGTGGCTGGTGGCCCTGGTGCACAGAAACATGTACAGCTCGAGCGTGTCGCAGGGCAGCATACTGCACCTGCGACACGAGCTCGAACCGCTCTTCAACAAGCACGGCGTAGACCTGGTGGTACATGGACACGACCACAACTAGTACGCACTTCGCTCGCCCGTTTCTTCGTTCTTTTATTCGCTTTTCGTTCTTTTTCGTTCTTCTTACGACGACGACGACTAGCGAGCGAACGCATCCGGTGGTGAAGGCGCGGCCGCATCGGGTGGAGAAGAGTGAGGGCGTCTACGTCAAATCGTGCGCCGAACAGATGCCGCCCATCTACCTTCGCGCCGGCACCGGCGGCATCGAACTCGGGTCCCTCTGGGTACGCACCGCTTTCGTTTTCGCTTTAGCTCTCCCTCGCCCCGAAGAAGAAGAAAAAGAAGAAGAAGAAGAACTGATGGTGTTGCTTGGTACTCGTACGTGCAGGATCCGCAACCGCCGTGGAGCGCTGCAGTGTACAACGAGGCGTATGGGTACCTCCGCTTCACGGCCTACGCCAACAGCACCCTCAAGACCGAGTTCGTCTCCGCCCTCGACACGCAGATCAAGGACACCCTCATCCTCATCAAAGGTACACCACCCTCGCCGCGCACCTTACGCCCATCGTTATTCGT
>NW_004457697.1:3376-3629 GCF_000313135.1 Acanthamoeba castellanii str. Neff | reverse complement strand
GCCACCAACAGGCAGCCTTGGACGCGCTGGCCAAGCTTCAGGAGCAGGGAGGCTTCCCGATGGCCGCCGAGGAGCCCGTCGGCTTCGGCGTGAACCCAAAGAGTAAGCGACGCCCGCCCATGGTCGCCCGATTCCTCGCGCACGCTGACGAACATCTCTCTCTCTCTCTCCAGCCAAACTCAACGAGGTATTTCACAGCGTATGGCGAACGAGCCCGATATATACATTCCACACAGACCCGGCCACGGTACGC
>NW_004457697.1:0-180 GCF_000313135.1 Acanthamoeba castellanii str. Neff | reverse complement strand
GCTCTGGCGGCCTCGCGCTCACACCGAGCACCACCTTGCGCTCCACTCACAGGGCCTACCACGAAGAGTACGGCTGCAACTTCACGTCGGTCGTTCCCACCAACATCTTCGGCAAGTGGGACAACTTCAACCTCGAGGTACGCACCAGAAGCTTTTTTGCTTACACGCGTGTTGAGACTC
>NW_004457698.1:14351-15008 GCF_000313135.1 Acanthamoeba castellanii str. Neff | reverse complement strand
GAAGACGGCGTGGTACCTGGAACTGCAGCCAGAAGCGATTGCTGGCGATGACCACCGGGTGGAATTGGGACAGCGAAGTGCCGGTGAAGCGTCGCAGAGGCTTGGTGCGCTTTTCGTCGAGATAGATCGTCAGAGAGTCGGCGTCGGACAGCTTGCAGCGTCTGGATTGTCGATAAACGAGCACACTGTGAGGTCCTCAATACGAAACGCGAGCGCATGAGAAAAGATATGTATATCATACCGATCGAAGGTGACGACCAGGCCCATGGCGTCGGGGATGGCAAACTCCTTGACAAAGTCCTCCGTTCCGTGCGGGTGCTCGGACTCGCTGACCAGAGCATGACGGCTGGAGAAGGCCGCCGACTCCTTGAGAAGACTGGCCGACTCGGCCAGCAGGAGGTCCAGGAAATCCGTCTCCCCGGTCCTGATGAGAAAAAACATAACACAACGCAACCATGTCGCGCCACAAACGCGTGAGCGCCACGAGCCAAGACACTGACGTGAAAATAGAAGCGTACCTGCAGAGGCGCTGGAGTTGCGCCCAGAGGATGTGCATGATATCGCCGGCGGCGCTGCCGTCTTCGCCGGCTTGGCGCAGGTCGGGTATGGGTTGGGCCAGGTAGGCCTTGGCGATCAGGCGCAGGGCCTTCAGGAAGT
>NW_004457698.1:13408-14001 GCF_000313135.1 Acanthamoeba castellanii str. Neff | reverse complement strand
CGATCAGCTGCTGCTTTGGGCGGACGAACACCCAACGAAGCCAAGAGTGAGAGTGTGGAGTACCCGGTATTTGGCGTCGACCCATCCGGTGAGGTCGGTGGCATCGACCGCGCGATCGGTGACAACGCACTTGGTGCCGACTCGGAGACGCGACACTTCCAGGGGCGTAGACGCGGCGACGATGGTGCCATGGCGAGCGGAGAATGACTCCACAGCGTCGTCGACAAAGGCATAGGCCTCGCCGGGGTAGTCGATCGACCTGATTCCGGTGCTGCTGCTGCTGCTGCTGGAGCTGCTGTCAAAGCTTTGAGGCAGAAGAGAAGGAGTCAGCGACCGACCAACCGCTGGTCGAGGTGTAGGTGGCTTGTAAGCGTACCTCTCATCGGAGTGGCTGCTGCGCCGTTCCTGTTGGATGCTGAGCGCCTGCGCATGGGCCTGCTCCGCGCTCCAATTGTTGAAGTTGTCGAAGGACCACGACGCCGCCTCTTCCACATTGTCGTTGTTGTGGAGGAGTGCGTGAATGCAGAACTCCCGCGGCAGCCCTACGAAGCTCATCAACAATTCGGCCTGCACCAAGCGTTTTGGTCAGCACT
>NW_004457698.1:10951-11832 GCF_000313135.1 Acanthamoeba castellanii str. Neff | reverse complement strand
CTCGTTGGCGGTGTCGAGGCAGCAGCGAATCGAGGCCGAGTCGCGGAACAGGCTCTCGAGGACCTTGAGCAGGCGCGAGCGAATCTGCGCGTAGAGCAGCGTTGCGGGCGACGGGTCGGTGCCGGTTGCCTCCTCCGCATACAGGCACGCGTTCGATTTCTCGAGGAAGGAGTGCATGATACCGAGCGTGTCCTCTGTGAGCGAAAAGATGCCCGAGGGCAGCTCAATCTCGGTCACGGGTGTGAGCTCGTCCACAGCGTAGGTCCGCATCCGCCGTTCCTGCGCGTCGTTGTCCGTTGCACGTAACAGGACCTGTCCCACGCCATATACGCGGCGGCGTGAGCATAGTTTGAGCCAATATTCCCTGAATTTGTGTGTGCTGCGGGGAGTGTCATTGCATGCGAGATCGTACCTTGACCGTAGACGGGCTGAGGAAACTGATCACGGTGCCCACGGTAGCAGAGGTGCTCTCTCCCGCGTTGTCTGGCCTTGCCTCTCCTCGGAGGCGGACCTTGCCGCCCACGCGCAGATCCTCGTTCCAGCCGCCCAGGACTGCCAGCACGGCCATGATCCGCTGTTGGCCGGCCAGCTCGGCGTTCTGGCCTCCTTCGGCACTGGCGCCCGTCGCCTTGCCCTTGTCCTTGTCCTTGGCCGAGGCCGCGATCCTCTGCCCGAGCGACTGGACGAGGGCCGAGAGGGCCGACAGGTTCGTCCGCAGCTTCTCGGCGAGGAGCGGCTGCCAGTCGGGCGCGATGAGGAGCGTGCGCAGGAAGGAGACGATCTCGGACGCGAGCGAGTAGTCCACGCGACGGCTGCGCCACATGTAGAACTGCGACGATGATCCGGTCGCCGGCTCCAGCTCGGTGTTCTTCTTGGATACG
>NW_004457698.1:9429-10527 GCF_000313135.1 Acanthamoeba castellanii str. Neff | reverse complement strand
CGCACTCATGCTGCCCTTGGCAGAGGTCTTCACGAAGCGTCCGGGCTGCATGTGCTGGACAACGTGCCGGCACAGACGCGTCACCAGTCGCTGCACGCGTGGCGAGCCCAGCTTGAGCAGGGAAAGCAGGTTATGGATGCTCTCCGACGAGGAGAAGAAGCGCTGCATGGTCGCTGTGCGCTTCAGCTGGTAGAGCAGCGCGAGCAGTGAGTGGTGGTAGTCGTCGTCGAGGTCGCTCGACCTCATCGCTTCGCTGGCGGCCTCTTCCTCCCTGCGGTGGCTGCCGAGCTCGGTGAAAAAGATGGTCCGCAGCACGGCGTCCTGTAGGTCTAGTATCTGCTGGGCTTCGTCCTCCCCGAGGTGGTTGTTCTTGAGTGTCAGCGGCGTGGGGGTCCACGCGAGGCATCGCGCGGCCGAGAGGAGGAAGAGATCGCGCGCCACCCGCACCACGCGCTTCTTGTGCGCGCGGAGCTTGCTCGCCGCGACTGCCTCCGGCGCCGGGTTAGCCGTGGAGCTAGAAGATGACGATGACGATGAAGGCTCCTGGCGAAGGGCGACGTCGTGGGTGGACAGCTTGTGTAGGACGGCGTGGAAGTCGCTGTTGCTGAAGAGGGCATAGTCGAACATGCGGTAGTCGAGGGCGAGAGCGTTGAGAACGAGCGTGTGGAACTTGAGCTGCTCGGCCTCCCGGGAGACATTGGTGCCCTCCTCCTGCCCGGCCAGGCTGCGCAGGAGGAACCGGAACAGTTCGGCGAAGCTCTGCCGCACGGCGAGGATCGAAGAGCGCGAGCAGCCTTCGAGCCGGTCCGCGTAGTGGGTGCCCCGTTTTGCCTGCAAGAAACGAGGGATCACAGGCACCTCCGGTGAGTCAGCCGTTTGCTGTTTGTTGTTCCAATTGATGGATGATCAGTCCGCGTGCATCTCGGCAACGCAAGGGTACCTGAGCGAGCGGCCGAGGTGCTTGACGATCTCTCGCTTGGCCGAGGGCAGAGAGCAGCGGTCCAGAAGGTCGATGAAGACGCGCAACCACGACAGCGCGATTGGAGCGGAGAGTGTGGAGTCGCACCAGCTGCTCCAGCGGCTCCAGCGGCAGGAGAA
>NW_004457698.1:6334-8846 GCF_000313135.1 Acanthamoeba castellanii str. Neff | reverse complement strand
CGTGCTTCTGCACGGCTTGGCTCATGATGGTCTGCTGCTGCTGCATGATCCACAGACGGATCGAGCCAGCCGTGGACAGGAGCGATTGCAGCGAGGGCGGCGGTGAAGGGGGGCAGGAGGGGGGTCGTCACTGTCGTCGCTGTCGCCCTCCTTGGCGTCGAGGTCCATGCGCTTCTGGGCGGCGGTGCGCAGTTGCGAGGCCCACTCGACGAGCTGAGGTTCGAGGTTGGCATGCTTGACGACGGCGGCGAAGGTACCACGCACCGCCGATGCCACCGCCTTCTCCGCCTGCGCGGGAATGGGCAAACGCGGCCCGGCCGCACTGATCCACTTGACGAGCGGCCCCAGCTCGTCGTCCGATTCATCGACGGCCATGAGGCGCTTGAAGAAGTCGCCCTGCGGCGCAGTCTTGCTGGCGCCCTCGTCCACGTCCATGCCTTCGGTGGCGGACGCATCAACGAGCGCTTCGTCCTCGCTGTCCTCCAGGCCAGCCGAGAACAGGTCGGAGCGCAGGTGCGAGAGGTAGGGCCGCTCCTGGCTGGTCTCCGGCGTCCCTGCCATGAGGCTGCTCGAGAGCATGCCGCAGACGGTGCCCAGCGTCTTCTCCAGCTCCAGAAGCCAGGCGAAGGGATAGCTCACCGGCGCCTCCACCTCATCTTCGGCCTCCGGGAGTGACGCTTCCGCACGGGACACGAGAGGCGATGCCAGCACCGGCGTCTGGCTCTTCTTCCGCCTGGCGCACAGGGAATGTTGGTTATGGACGTAATTGCACGAGAAAGGGGGAGGGCAGTACCCCTGGCCTTGCGATCCTTGGTGGAGGGCGTGCGGGAGGCTTCAATCGCAGCGAGCTGAGCAATCGCTGCTGCTTCTTGCCTTCTCTTCTGCTTGTCGGCCTCCTGCGCGAGGTGTAGATTCTTGAAGGCGGCCTTGCTGGCCACGAAGAACTTGTTCATCTCGTCCAGCTCCCACAAGAGCTGCAGGAGAGCCGGCAGGACGTCCACGAAATCCGGTCGATCGGCGAAATGGTACAGCGAAGTGACCAGCGGCGGCAGGACCACACCAAACAGAGAATCGCGCAGGGCTCCCAAGCGGACGACGAAGTAGTGAGCGCGAATCTGGAGGCAAGAAAAGAAAGAGGGGGAGGAGAGAGACCAGTCAAAAATGAAGTCTGGCCAGCTAAACGAAAAGCGCACGCACCTGATCGTCGGGTTTGATGGTGGCCTCGCCCTCACGCAACGCGGAACGGGGCAGCACCAGCCCCACCATCTCAATGCTCTTCTGGATCATAAGGCTCGTCCAGCGCAGCAGCCGCTTGACCTCTGTACCAGACGGGATAAAATCAAGCTAAGGTGAGAGTCAAGCGTGGCGGCAGCGGCTGGTAGGGCTTGGGGCTCGTACCACCAGACTCGGCGATGGCGGGTTCCTCCTCTTCTTCTCCAGAGGACTCGATGCTGGGGGAGAAGCCGATAGAGCTGAGCAGGTCCCTCTGCACGGCGAGAAGCACGTTGTAGATTGTGCGCGCCTCCTCGGCAGCCGTCGGTCCGACCGGCGAGCCCTCGGTGTCGAGCAACAGCGATCTGACCTCCTGCTCCATGCGGGTCTTCCTCACCTTGGCATCCTCGCTGCTCTTCTTCATCAGCCCCACGGCGAGCTCGATCAGGTCGCGCACCAGCTTCTCCGAGGACTCGCTCGTGACAACCGCCCGATCCATGGCCTCCGCGGTACTCGATGGCTCAGCGTCGGCGGCCCCGCGCTCCTTGCGCTGCGCCCCGGTGGCTTCGACCTCCGACAGGATCGGAGCGAAGAGCATGTCGCCCAGGCCGAGGGCAAGCTCCTGGGAGAGCTTCTCGAGCAGGTCGTCGAGGAGGAGCCTCGCAGGGCTTGGGAGGTGGCTGTGCGCAGTGTGGTGCGGCGTTTGGCCCTCCGTTGCGAGGGACGTCTTCTCCTCCTCCACTTGGAGAATGGCCAGCAGTTCGTGCAGGAACTGGACCTGCTTGTCGTGCGTCGGGTAGAAGATGGGCAGGCCCACCAGCAAGCAGCGCCGGGCGTCGGCCTGCACGACCCGATCGTGCGTTTTGTCTCCCGGCCGCTTTTCTCCGGTCTGTGAAACGGGTGCGGTGGTCGTGGTAGTGGTGGTCGTTGTGGGTTGCGGCAGCACTCGGCCCAGCGCAAGCCGGAGGACAAGGTCCCGTATGTCCAGAAGCACGAGCCCAAAGCTTTTGCTGGCTTCCTCGGGCGAGAGCACCTGCACACAACATGCCAGCTTTGTCGGGGAGTGTCGAAAGCAACCATCGAGCAAGAGGCACTGTACCTGGATGAGGTGCTGCACATTGGCTGCCAGAACTTGAAGGAGGGAGCTTATGACGAAGGACCCGGCGCTAGCAGTGCTGGGACCCGCCAGTGTGGCTGTTACGGCCGCTGCAGCATCCTCGTCACCCTCGGACAAGGGCTCGTCCGGGCGATTGCCAGGGCTGCCCTCGGGTTCACCAGCCGCAGCTCCGTTCTTCTTGGA
>NW_004457698.1:5171-6069 GCF_000313135.1 Acanthamoeba castellanii str. Neff | reverse complement strand
AAAGAGGGTGAGCCATACCTGAGGCAAGACGTAGCGCATGAGCATCGGTCACGGGGTCGGTCTGAACGAACGAGGGACTGGTCTTGCCCAAGTGCGTCCAGTGCAGCACAGAAGACGTTTCGGAGGAGTGCATCCACAGCAGGTTGTTCTTGCGATCGTAGCAGATGCATTGTCCTGTGTGATGCTGCCAGTCAGCATGCACGTCATTTACGCTATTAACAAAGCAGGCCAAAGAATTCGCATACCGTTATGCCCGTTCTCCACCATGAGGTCGCTGACGTGGCGACCCTGGCGCATGTTGAAGACGCGGCACATCATCTTGCCGCGCCGCAGGGTGTTCGGCGGCACGCCCGGCGGGAGAAGCACACCCAGCTGGTGCCCGGTTGTGAAGAAGTACCCAGAGGCCAGGCACTGCGGTGCCAGAGCGGGCACAGCGTTGGCTGTTGCATGCACATCAAATAAGTACCACCTCATTACACCACTACAGAGAGTGAGACGACTACATACCTGGCTGTGGCTCGGCGATGACGTCCATGGCGTGGTCTTTCTGGTGCTGCTTGTTGGTAACTCCCAGCTGCTGACAGGTGTGGCAGAGGTTGTACTCTCGGCACACGGGGTCGGAACACAGGTACCGCTGGCCGCGGAAGGCGTAGCGCTGGCAGCCGTCGCACACCACCCCGTGGTGCTGACCCGTCAAGGTGCTCGGACCTGCGCGCGTGCCGATAAAGAAAAAAGCTCAGTGTGAACGTTTCTCGCGACAGGGGTCACCCCAAGAAGGAGGGGCTCACCTTGCAGGACCGTTGCCGAGATGCACTTGTAGCTCTGCAAGGGATCGTAGGCGAAGAGTTTGAACTCGCTCTTGGCCGCGGCCCTCGTTTCCGCCACGACGTAGATGTAC
>NW_004457698.1:0-2145 GCF_000313135.1 Acanthamoeba castellanii str. Neff | reverse complement strand
GACGAAGAAGAAGGGAAAAGCGTACCACCAACCCAATCCCCGGGGGCTCCTTGGACGGCGCTTGCGGTACCCTACGACGAAGCAAATACAGGGAGCGTAAGAATGAGTGAATAAATGAAAATAGGATAGGGGAGGTGGGCGTGTGCACCAGTTGATGTCGACGTTATCGAAGAGCTCGTCGATCTTTCGGTCTATGACCTCGAACATGCGCTTCTCGGCATTCTCGCGCAGTGCGTCGAACATTGACCGACTCAGCGGAGAGGCCTCGGCGCCCAGATATCTGCGTGCCAACAACTGGTGAGTGAATGCCAATGCAGTGGGCACATGAGCAGCCTCTGCTCGATCATGTGTATGATGATGATGATGAGGTTCAGCTCGTACTTGAAGGAGGCGATGTAGGCTTCGAAAATGTTGCAGCAGTTCTTCATGTAGGGAAGGCTCAGGGAGAGCTGCACCAACGACGAAACGTTGCTGTTGCTCGAGTCCATCATCTGCTTGCTGATTGTGCTGCACATCACCTTCAACAGCAGCTCCGTTCCCTGAATTGTGCAACCGCCATATCGTTGAGCACGTGAGTTTTTGGTTGTTCAAAAGAGAGAGAGAGAGATGATCAAGTGAGCAGGGGGGGGGCGCACCTTCTTTACAAACTCGTCTGTGTCGGCGAAAAGGTCCTTGGAGAACTCGTAGTAGGTCTTGATGAAGTGCTTCACGATCGACACGCAGTTGGGCACAAACGCGCAAAAGGGGAACTTCATCGGCAGTCTGGCGAGGTGGCCGAAACACGCACCCTCGTGGTGAGAATGTGCGCTCAGCTTTGTGCCTGGCGGAATGCACTTTGCGGGGGGGCAGTACCGCAACTGGTGCGGGAAGATCTGGTCCAGGTTGTTGTCGAGGATCATGAGCTGGTACTCCTCTTCGTCGGCTATGTACAGCGGTTGGAAGGTTTCCCTTTCCATCACCTGTGTCGTGTATCGTGTTGTGTGTGTGTGTGTGTGTGTGTGGTCAGCACAAAGTCAACGAGGTGTGAGGAGGAGGAGGGAATGATGGGCATACCGTGAGGAACTCCTCGCGATAGGACTGGGTGGCAAGGTCGATGTACTTGTCGCGCATGTTCTTGAAAAAGTCCTGCATCAACGTCACGTCGTACCCGTAGGCGCTGATGGTGCGCGTGAAGAGGAACACAAAGTCCCGCAGCTGCTGCAGCACCACCACGTCCCTGCAGTACGTGGTCACCTGCTCCTGCAACGCCGCGCGGATTCGGTGCGCGGCCGTCTCCCACCAGCCTTTCACCTAACAACACGCCGAGTGTCAGCCCAGCTTTGGCTAGATGCTGCGCGCGAAGCTAAGGTTGTGTTCGCGTACCGTGGAGGGCGAGATGAGATTCTGGGTGGTGTGCCACACGTGTGCTTCGACGATGAAGAAGCCCGTGATCTGGTAAAAGTAGGACTCGTAGGCTCGCCTGCTCGCCAGGAAGGCCGGCCCGGCGGGACCCTGCTGCACCAAGTGCGCTTGCAGCTGTGCGGTGTTCCAGCGAACACACGCGCACACACACCATCACACACACACACACACACACAAGACACGCCGCAAGGGTGAGTAAGTGGTGCGTGCAGCCAGCTAGCGGTAGTGTTTAGGTGTTGCCGGGAAGTAGCACGAACCTGGCGTGTGTATTGGTAGTAGTTCTCGAACTCGGTGAGCGACGACAGGTTTTCGTAGATGTGGATGCACTTGTACACGGGGGTGAACGTCACGCCCACTCGCTGGAATATTCCCACTGCCCTCCCAGCAACGTTAACGTCAATCGGCGCAACAACAGCGCAGCAGTTTTCTGTGCGTAGCAATACTCGCCAGCGTTTTGTTGAACAGAAGAACAGCAAGGCGTACCATCTTCATCGTCCTCGCTCTCTTGTCGGGTGGTGGGCCGGGAGGCTTCGCTGCCCTTCGCTGCACCGCGTCCCCGGGGCGTGGTGGCTTCCTTCTTTCGTCTCCGCTTCTTGTCTTCCTTCTCCTGGGCTACGCTCTCCGGCGCTTTGTACACGGTTTCCTGCGATCGTAGGACGGAGAGATAACTACGTCAACACCTTCCTTCGATGAAGGAGCGCGTAGTAGACGATTAATCTAATCGAGCGGACCTGCAGCTCCTGC
>NW_004457699.1:0-24212 GCF_000313135.1 Acanthamoeba castellanii str. Neff | reverse complement strand
ACCCGCGAGGTCTGTCCCCCCGACTTCCAGCAGCACACCTCTGGCGGCGGCGGCGGCGGCGGCGGCGGCCCGTGCCGCTGCGATAAGAAGGACGTGGACTGCTGCGTGAGGAGGAAGAAGGTGTGCAAGGCCGGCTCGTGCGTGCCCGGCCAGTGCCAGTCCTTCTCGCTCGGCGGGTGCCAGGGCGGCGGCCACTAGTGACAGTAGCCCCCCCCCTCTCAATATGATCGACAGCCCGGGAGAGAGGCGCAAGGGGAGTGGGTGCGCGCGGCTGATCGGCATTCTTTGACAGAAATAAATAAATAAATAAAGGCAACTCTTTTTTTAGCTTCATTCATTCATTTATTTTTTTGCAGCTCACCAAGAGACACCAACAACAGAAGAGACTGGCAACATGGTGCGACTGACTCTCACGATGTGCAGCTTTGCCCTCAATAGCGAAGGAGTAAATGTATTTACATTTGGGGGGGGGGGATTAGGGAAACGATCCCAGCAAAGGGGGAGGACAGCCAAAGGGACCAAGCAACGCGGTTGGCAAGGGCACAGGCGACGTCCCTTACACGAGCTACTCGGTCGATCGCAGCAAGAACTCGCAAGTGAAAGACATTCGAGCACAAAATGCGGTACGCGATTTACATTCTTACTATTATTATTATTTATATTGATATTTATATTTATATATTTGTTCGTGGCAGGAGGACATCATCACGGTGGTGGAGGTCAACTCGGGGCCACGATCCAACGTCGAGCCCGAGCTCCAGGCCCTCGACCGAATAGCTACGGTACAACTCACCGCACGCACGCACGCACGCACGCACGCATGCACGCATCTCATGGTCACTCGCCACGACAGTTCGAGCCGCTGTTGAAGCAGTCCGGCTGGATGTTCACCACCAACACAAAACCCCAGCGTACGCTACCCACCACACTCACACCGCACTTCGCATGCAAATCCTAACAACCAACCAACCAACCACGTGGCGTGGGGGGCTTCCATATGGGCAGCCGAGATGAACCCGCAGGCGCTGCTCAAGCTGTGCGGCGAGTACCAGAGCTTCTGCCGCAAGATCTCCACGGTGGTCTCCCAACAGCAGGTACCGTCGCCCACCATCAACCCATGCGCTCCTCCTACGCCAGTGAATTCACTCACCCCCTGCGTGCGTGCGTGTGTGCGTGCGTGCGTGTGTGTGTGCGTGTGGTATCGTCGCACCCGTGTGTGTGTGTGTGTGTGTGTATCGTCGCACCCGTGTGCGTATCGTGTGTCCAGACGGTCCTGTGCACGCGCATGCGGGCCAAGGAGGGACAGTCCCTGGAGGCCAGCCGCACGTTGCAGAGGCACCTCGGCGACGTGCGACAGTTCGAAATGGCGTTCCGAGATGGTGCGTTCCAGCTTTGGCCTGGGCATTTTTAATCACGCCATTTCTGGAATTCCTCCGCGCGTGCTTGGCCGGCCGGCTGACGGTGGTGATGGTGGTGTGGGCGCGCTTGGCAGTGGAGAAGATACGGCTGCAGATCAACACGACGAAGCAGCTGCTCAACCAGGTCATCGCCATGGCCGAGGAGGTCTGCGGCCAGCTGCCCCAGAGCTACCAACTGTCGCCCATCCGATCCTTCATTGTCGTACGCCTCCCCCCCTCCCCACACGTTGCCTTCTTCGTTCTTCTTCGTTCTTCGATGCTTGGTATGCTTACGTTTGCTTGGCGCGCGCACGGGACCAGGATCGATCACAAGCGCCGCTGCACGCGCACACGGCCGACGGCGAACACGAAGAAGAAGGCGAGCGGCGACACGCGCAGCAGTCGGAAGGCGACGAGACCGAACAAAGCCAGCAAGGCCGCGACCACCACCGGGAGGAGGACAAGAAAGAGGAGGAGGAGGGGGGCGCCATCGGTGACAAGGACGGGACGAGCGCGGCCGTGGCCGCGGCCAGTACGAGCAGCGCCCCCTCGGAACCCGCAGCTGGGGCAGAGGCCACGCCCGGCGCCGAGCCAGAGCCGGAGCCGGAGCCAGAGGCAGCACAGCCAGCTCTCGAACCCACTGCAGGCGAGCTTACGTCGTCATCATGATGATGATGATGATGTTTATTGCTCAGTTATTGTGCAACCACAGAAGTGTGCGCTCTTGAAGAAGCGGAAGCCCGAACTGCCTCTACTGTTGTTGTTGTTCGGCTGTGGGCTTCGACGGCGGCAGTTCTGGGAAGTTGGCCGAAGGGGTTTCTTTTTGTTTTATTGTTTTGTGCTGTGGGCACCGGTGCGCAGACGTATTTGAGTTTTTTGGTCGTGCCTGCACGCGACGTTGTTGGAGTGCTGCCCCATGCCGTGGTTCCTTCCCCTCTTGTGGAAGGCTGCCGTCGCCTTCCCGGTTGCCATGTACACACACACTCCCCACAATCCGGAATTCTCACCTTTTCTCACTGATTTGATTTGATTTGAAATCGATTTTGCTCCATTTGGGCCACAGCAAGACCATAGATGTGGCTCTGAAGGGCGGCCAATTCTATGCCAACTGGGCCAAGAGCCGCCAGGTCCGCCCCCTTATATTCAGTTATTTTATTTTATTAATTTATTCACGTAATCGCGGCAAAGATTATTATTGTTATTATTTATTTATTATTACTATCGCGTTTGGTGTGCAGGTGCTGCAAACGGATTGGGTGACACTCAACATTGGTGGTGCTCTCTTCAAGACAACCAAGAAGGTTCGTCTCCATTTCGTTCTACTTCTCCTCCTTCTTCTTCTTCTACACTGCTCTCTCATCTTGTTGGGGGGTTTTGGGAGTAGACGCTGCTGGCCGATTCGTCGTCGCTGTTTTACGACATCCTGGGCGAGAAGAACCCGGCCAAGGAGGACGTGCTCAAGGCCATGAAGGGCAAGCCCGGCATCACCTCCACCTTCATCTTCACACGGTGACCACTCCATTGCTCCACCACTCTGCCTTCCTCTACTTTCTTCTTACCACGTTGACCGCACACGCACACGCACACGCACACACACCACCGCACACACACCACCGCACACACACCACCGCACACGCACCACCGCACACGATGATGATGATGCAGAACGAAGCTCAAGAATGGCAAAGAGAGGAAGACGCTGCGCCTAATCGATCATCAGGTGGAGAGGGCGGAGATGGAGAAGCAGAAGAACATCCTCACGCTCAAGTCCCTCTCGTGGAAGGTCGAAAAGAAGGACGGCCTCATCACCGTCAACCTCGATCGGTGACTCACCCCCTCCCCTCTCCCACCACTCTCACCACTCGCACGTGAGACTCACGTGTCTTCTTCTTCTTCACCTTCTTCAACACTTCTTCTTCATCGGCATCGTCGTCATCAGGGACCCGCACTACTTCAAGCCGGTGCTCAACTTCCTGCGGTACGGCAACCTGTTCGCCGACGCGGGGATCGACCTCAAGGGCATCCTCGAAGAAGGTACCCTCACCGACGCCTTGATTCTTTTATTCTTATTATTCGTATTATTATGTATTTATATTGTATTTGTATTGATAATGTTTACCACATTCACCACCGGCTTCTCTCTTCTCTTCTTCTTCTTCTTCTTCATCTTCGACGCATCAGCCAAGTTCTTCCAGGTCGATACGCTTGTCAAGATGCTCCACAAACGTACGTCTCTTGCTTCTCTGTCACACTACACTTGGCCGCGTAGTCAACTGTGTTCATATAAGCCTTTTTATGTATTTGTTTCTAATATATCTAATATCTAATATATATTACTAATATAATATAAAAAATTTCATGTCTTGCTCTCTGGCTACGCGCAGGTGGCGTGTGGGATGAGGACAACAAGTACTTCAAGGAGGGCAAGGAGGTGACGGACGCCATGCCGGGCGTTCACGCTGAGGCCGACACCACCAAACCATGAATGGCGATGGCGTCCGATGTAGAGAAACAGAGAGAGAAGATAAAACAATGAGGAAGATGAACAAGAAGACGAGCACGACGCCTACAACTTGGTTCATGTTGTCCGAAATTTCGGCCAAGAAAAAACAATTTAAATTCAATTTGTAATTCAAAAATAAAAGAAAAGGGCGCCCGGTTCAGGATTGCGAAGAGGGATGGACAGGGCGCGTTCTGGTTCGACAACGACCACGTTTCGTTCGGCTAGTCCCGGGGGCACCGTAAGGGCAGGTTCACCTGGCGCCAGCCCCACAACCGTACTCAAGATTTGGGTGCAAGATGGCATTCCTTCCACCCCCGCGTACGCCCTTTGCCCCCTCCACCCACACATTCCTTCCATCTTTCCCTTCAACCCTTTATGGCCAGCAGCAATACACGAATTCTTCGTGTAGAGGCTGAAGATTGAGGATCCATCTTCTTCTACTTGTATGATTATTTCATTATTTATTTGTCTATTTATTTGCTGAATAATACTAATAACACTCTTCCATCTTTGTTCGCTTCGCTGGCTTTCGATCGATAGTGCCGGCTCGTGGGGTTCGCTGGCGACGCGAGCGCGGCTGCGATGGGCCGACGACCGACAGTGCCTGGAGGTGTGCGAGCGGGAGACCCTGCGCGTGTTGTGGGCCGTGCCGCCCGGCAACGTCACACGCGCCTCAGACAGCTCTCGATATTTCGCTCTCACCAGCACCACCGGTGCGCCTCTCGCTCGCCCACCACTCGTGTCATGTGCCGTGCGTGTGCGTGTGCGTGTGCGTGTGCGTGTGCGTGTGCGTGTGCGTGTGCGTGGTCGTGCGTGTGCGCTGAGTGGAGTGAATTGGCTAACGCCGTGTTTGGGTGCGCGCGCAGGTGTACGGTTAGGCATCGCCTTCCACACCAAAGAGGAAAGCGTGGATTTTCTCAACACCCTGTACGCCACACGTGTGCCATGCGTGCGGTTGTGCGTGTGTCATGAGCCTCACACACACACACACACAACACACACGGTCGTGTTGCGCGTCAGGATGGGCAAGGGCGAGCCGTGTACGATAGTGAAGGAGCACCGACCGCCATCGCAGCGAAAGCACCGCGAGCTGGAGCTCAAGGCGGGCGACCAGGTGGTGGTGGTGGCCCGGGACAAGGAGTGGTGGTGGGGCATCAAGGTGCGCGACCCCGCCCTGGGCGTCACCTCGGCCGTCTTCGGCTGGTTCCCCGCCGAACACGGCGCCCTCGACAGCCCTACCACCGCCGCCCGGCGTCGGCGTTCCACCTCCTCGTCTCTCCCGCCGAGCACCGAATCCGATGACGGTACACTCCACGTCGTAGCCGCCATCGTGATCGTTGTCGTGATCGACGACTCTCTCATTTTCGTGTGCGTGTCGTGTCGTGTGCGGTGGTGCGTGTGCGATGTGACAGTGTCGTTGGGCGACGAGAGCGGCAAGCTGTGCTGCGTGTGCTATGAGGGCGCGAAGGACGCGCTGTTCTTCCCGTGCCGCCACATCGCGTGCTGCATGGAGTGCGCGACGGCCCTCACCACCAAGTCCAGCTCGTCCCACTGTCCCATCTGCCGGGCCGCCATCCGACAAGTCGAACGGGTCTTCATCGCGTGACCCGTTTAGAACTCGTTCTTTTTCTTCTTCTTCGTCTTCTTCTGCTCCTATCATTCGTTTTCCTCTTCTGCCTCGCTGCCAAGCGATGTAGCTACATGTACAGCCCGCCCCAGCCTTCGCGAATTTAACATACACCGTTCCTGTCGCACGCGTGCGTGTGTGCGCATGTCGTGTGTCGTGTCGTGTTGGTGTGTTGTGTTTTACAAACTACATGAGTCCGCCGCGTGAATCGTCGTCGTCATCGCTGTAGGGGTTGTAGCCGCCGCCGCCGTAGCCTCCTCCCGCCTTGGTCGTGCCCCGCTTCTTCTTCGCAGCCGCCGCTCGGTGGTTGTAGTCGTCATCGTCATCCTCATCATCGTCGTAGTTGTTGTTGTTGCTGCTGCTGCTGCCGTAGCCGTTCCCATGGTACAGTTCGTCCTCCTCCTCGAGCTGCGGTTCTCGTCCACCGCCTCCGCGCGACGTGGCGGGCTGCCATCGCTGCGGCGGGGGCGGCTGCTGTGGCTTCGTAGCGTCGCTGTCGTAGTCGCCTCGGCCGTCGCTTCCGCTGCTGTTGCCGCCGCCCTTGCTCACTTGCGAACCGCGGCTGGCCAGGACAGATGGACCGCTGGGGAGGGGCGGCACCCCGGGCCTGGCAGGCGCCCGGCTGCCGTCCCCGTCGAACGGCGACGGGAACCGGACCGGCGGGATGTCGGGCAGCTGCAGCGGCGGCAGATTCGTTTCCCTGCGAGCGAGCAAACGACCGCCGCGCCATTCGTCAGTCTTAACTGCGGCACTGACCAACCATTCATCGCCTGCAACACCTACGCACCGAGAGATGATCATGGAGAGCAGCTTCTTGGGCTTGTCCGGCACCGGATTGGGTGACAGCCTTAATTGGCGCGCGGGACACAAGTCAGAAACCAAACCAAACGAAACGAAACTCAAACGAAAACGAAACAGAATGGAAACGTTTGGGGTGGGGGTACTCGTCGGGGGTGAAGGAGAGGAGGAGGTGGTTGAGGTGGACCGGGTGGAGGAAGGGCGCCGCGTGGCGCAGGCCGTCGTCCGAGTTGAGCTGCGTCTTGTCCAGCACCAGCACGCCCGCAGCCTCCAGCGTGGGCTCCAGCTCTTGCCTTTAACAAAAATAAGATATGTGAGCGTGTGTCGTGCGTCGTTGTGTCGTGTTATGCATGTCGCACGTACACAATGGGGCCGGCGTCGATGACATCAAAGTAGATGGCCGACACGGGAAGCGGCGTGCGGGGCGACCCGGGCGCGTGGACGTGGCCCTGCTGTGCCGATCCGCTGCCGTCGCGGGGCGACTGCGGCGGCGGGGTCACGCCGGCGGCCGACGAGGCGGCCGTCGGGGTGATCTCGAACGGCCACGCCGTCAGCTGCGCCAGGCCGAACCGGATCTGGTACCCGTTCGACGCCGTGCACAGCTCCTTGCGTGACATGATCGCGTTAAAGATCGCCACGTTGATCGACCTGTTACTCACCCAATCACCGCACGCACTCAGCCGCATGCACTCAACCGCACACGCACACGCACGACCGCACACACGCACACGACAGGTGGTACCTGTAGATGGAGAGGAGGAATTGCTTCATGACGCTGGGGAAGATGTAGTTGCGGGCAAAGTCGTCCATGTAACTGGAGAGGAGGCGGGTGATGTCCTTGGGCGTGAACTTGACGGCCAGGAGGGCCGGCGACGACATGTCGACGTTGGCGGCAAAGTGGGCCTTGAGCACGTTGTGCTGGCCCAGGATCGAGGGGAGCAGGATGGGCACGATCTGCACCCGGAGCTGGAGGTGGAGGTTGAGGAAGGCGCGGAGGGCGACGACGTTCATCTGGCGCACGAAGTAGGTGAGCACGTCCTCGGGCCGCTTGGGCGGCTTGGCCGAGTTGACCTCGAACAGGATGCCCTTCTTCTCGTAGTTCTTCAGCTTGCTCAGCAGCTTCACGTCCAGGCCCGGCTGCAGCGTGATCTGCTTGTCCGACCCGATCTGACCTCCCCCCCAATCACCACCACAGTCCGTCAGCACGACACACGCACGACACGCACACGCACGACACGCACACGCACAATGACACGACACGACACGACCAACGACACGACGCGGCATACCTGATTGATGAGGGAGAGGCAGAAGGCCATCCAATAGCACTGCATGCTGGCGTTCTGGCTGCTCCTCTGGTGATGGTGGGGCAAACGAATGGGCGGGCGGCGGTCGGTTCAGTCGTGGAATGCAGCGATAGAATGCGGCGATGGAATGTGATGGAATGTAGGGTGGAAAAGTACCTCGACGGCGATGAAAAGGGCGTTGATGATGCGCTGGAGGAGCGGCTGGTTGAGGGCGTGGGCCATGAGGGCCTCCGTTTCGCGCAGGAACATGAACAGGTCCTTCGCCGCTACGGGAATGCCGGCCTGCATCGTGACTTGCGCTGCTGCTGCTGCTGTGTGTCGTGTGCGTCGTGTCGTGTCGTGTTTTGTGAGTGTCGTGCGTGTCGTGCGTAGCGAAGAGCGAGGAGCCTGCGGCGGTACCAGGGCCGGAGAGATTGAGGTCCATGCTCGAGGCCATAGGAAGCGACACCTCGTAGGTGAAGAACTTGGTCGGGTCCGCACAATAGATACACTTCTCCAGAATCTCGTTTTCCTGCGGTGTACGCGGTGTACGCGGTGTGAGCGCCGAGCCAAAAGAAAAGAATGAAGAAAAAGAAAAGGAGAGAAATTGAACGAGGCCGAGATGGAGGGGGGGGGCAAAGACCTCGATCTGCTGTCTGAGTTCGGCTGAGTCGGGGGAGCCGGGCGGGCGCGCGGTCACGTCGCTGATCGGCTCCTTTTCCTTGCCCTTGTCCTTCTTCTTTTTCTTCTTCTTCGACTTCTCGCTGCCGCCCTCACTCCTATCGCTCACATCTGCACCCCTCCCTCGTTGAGAACACACGCCACACGCCACACGACACACGACACACGACACACGACACACGACACACGACACACGACACACGACACACGACACACGACACACGACACACACCGGTACCGTCGTCGTCGGTTTCGGCGTCGCCGTTGCTGCGGAAGGCCTGACGGGGCGAGAGGGCCTTGCGTCGGATGGTGCTGATGACGCCTCCACCTCCGCCCACCTTCCAGGTGCCCGAGTCGCTGCCCTCGCCGTAGAGTGGCGGCAAGTCCTCGTTGGACTTCTTGCGTCGGCCCAGCAGGCCGCCGCCCGGGCTGCCCACGCCGGACGTGCCGTCGGACCCGTCGGCCACCTTCTTGTGGCCGCCCGCCTCCTGCTTCAACTGCTCCAGCTCCTCCTGGAGCTTTTTGATTTTCTGTAAAGCACATTAATTTAATTAGTAAATGAATTAATTGGCAGCAAATATAGAAATATATATAAGATAATTGTAAAGAAAAAATAGAAATTAATAGTGTTACCTTTTCCTGTTGTTCGTTGTGTTTGGTGAGCTTCTTGACCTCGTCCTCCTTGGTCTTGAGCATGCGGACGGAGGAATCTAATTCCTTCTCCTTCTGCTTGGCCTTCTCCCGCTCGAGCTCGAGCTCCTTCTTCACCTTCAGCTCGCCGCTCATCGTCTTCAGCTGCGCGCTCGTGAGCTTGATCGTGCCTACATGGGCGGGAGAGCACACACGACACGGCGCACGACACACGACACGACACACACGACACACACACTTGAGCAACTGCGCAACCACGCAACCAAATTGCGAGTCCCGTACCGGACTTGTCACCGGATCGAGTGACGGTGTCGACGATCTGCTGCATCTTCTCGAGCTCCTCCTCCTGTTGCTCGGCCTGCTTCATCACCCGCTTGAGCTCCTCCTCGCGCTCCTTGAGCCGCTTCTTGGTCTCCTCCAGCTCGTCGGCCCCGCCGCCGCCACCGCTGCCGTCGCCGTTCTCCTTGTCGCCCTTGGCGCTGCCCTTCTTCCCCTTACCGCCGCCGCCTTTCTCGAGCTCCTTGCGCAGGCTGGCGGCCTCGTCGTCCTTCTTCTCGATCCACCGCTTGAGGTCGGTCATCTCCTTCTTGATCTCCTTCCACCCGCGAACCGAGCCGCCGCCGCCGCCCGAGTTCTTTTTCTTGTCGCCCGCCGCCGTAGATGTATCGAGTCGGGCGCGGAGCTCGATCAGCTCGACCATGGCCTGGTCGCGCTCGGCCATCTCCTTCTTGAGGTCCCGCACCTCCTTCTGCAGCTGCTTGAGCTCCTTCTCGATCTCCTTGTTGAGCCCGTTCTGCATGCTGATGCCTAGCCCGCTGCCGCCGCTGCCGGCGAGGGGGATCGCGCTGGGCGCGGCCACCGGGTAGTCGAGCGAGTACGAGAGGCCGTCCATGCCGCCGCCGCCTTTCGACTTGTCATCGCCGTCGCTGTCGTCCTACATAGGAAAAGGAAACACTATCAGTGTTGGCGATTGATCATAGTGATATAGAAGGATTAAATATTGTTGATGTGATACATGTCACGCATTGCTGCATGGTGTGTGTGTGTGTGTGTGTGTGTCGTACCATGTCTGAGTCGGACTCCATATCCGAATCGTCGATGTCGGTCTCGCTCTGGTCGTCGTCATCCGCATCGGTCTGCAGGTCGTAGTCGTCGTCATCGCCGCGCTTGCTCCTGTGATCATGGTGTGAAGAGACGACGACACGAAGCGCACATGATTGGAGGAACAGCGTTAAAAAAAAATGTTGCACGAGCGAATTGCAATATCAACTGGGCCAACGCACCGGCTGACAATCTTCTTGTTGCCTATCTTCAGCCACTCGGCCTTGATATTGAACTAATGTATAGAAATATATAAGAGGGGACACGAGCTCGTCAGTGCACGTCCACCACCCACGCACATACACGCGTGAGGCTGAAGCGCCGTACTGTGATTGTTGGGCTGATGGGCGGGAGAGGACCAGACGACTTGGACTTGACCTTGGATGCCACGATGGGGAACGTGACCAACTCGTCCGTCCTGTGTGTGTGGTGTGTGTGTGTCGACGCTCGGGCGTCAGTTGCAACTGCACACGAGAGTAGGCCTACACCGCTAAAGCAATGGTGCGAGGAGTACGGTACTTGTCCGTGGCATACTGGGCCAGATCGACTTCGAAGGTGGTCACAGCGTTCGCCTTCTTCTTGTCCGTCGACTGTCAACAAAGAAGAAGAAGAATGGGTCTGACATCAGTCCTCCCGCCTGCGCCGTGTGCGTGTGCGTGCGTGTGCGGGTGGGCGTGTGTGCGTGCGTGCGTGTGTGGGTGGGTGGGCGGTGATGCGTGTGGAAGCGAGATCTGGGGATTGTGCACCTGCTTGAGCGTGAACTCGATCGTCTTCTGCTGGAACTTGTGCAGCGTGGGGTACTGGATCAGTGTGGCGTCGATGCTGACCGCTTGCGGCTTCTTCCACTCCGCGGCGCCGTGCTTCACTCGTGCTCCTTCCGACTCACCCTACATGGCATCATCCACACCCACCAGATGAGGCCCAGCCCAGCAGAAACAAGTAGCTTGGCGTGTAGCGGCTCGAGAAGAAGAGGGGGAAAAAGTGTGCTACTCGAGATGATGGAATGTCGAGAATGAGAAAGGCTGGGAATGAGGAAGGGAGGAGGGGTGCACCTTGTTGGTCTTCTTGGAGCCTCGCTTCCAGGCAACGCTGACATCCGAGTCGTTGAGTGCGGGGGAGAGATTGAGCAGCGATTTGAGCTGAAGTGTGAATTTGATCTTCACGTTACGCTTGGCCTTCTTGTCGGCCTTGCCGATCTTCTCCTTCGTTTTCGACGACCTCTTCATCGTCTCCCTCTTGAAGGATGATTAAAATGAATAATAATAATTAAAATGGACTATAATCGCTCGCCACGGAACGACACGCACGAAGTCGGTGGTTGGCTGCGTGTGGACCGCGAATGCGAACCGGAAACGAGAGAGCCAGGCTGTGGGAGTGATGAGGGCCAGTGAAGTAGACAGCGCGAGGGTGACCCCTTTGCTGATTCTCGTTCTGTTGCTGATGCGCAGGAGTGCGGAACAGAAGTCAGGAATGGGAAAACAATAACAAAATAATATATATATATATTGTATTTCGACTTCTGTGCCAAAAACGCCGTAGCCCGAGCAACCCGGCATTCCTGGCCGGAAAGTTATGTTTGTGAAGAATGCGGTGAATGAGAGCGTGAATAGTTTAAATAATTGTATTGCCATTAATTTGTAATACCGGTATTAATGAAATGAAAATAATTAATAGGACACCCAGCACTTGCGTTCGCGCCCAGTTCGATCGGATCGCCAGGCGAGCGGGGCTGTGCACAGGCTGTACGATAATGGAGGAGGGCGCGCACGGCTCGGCGGGGAGCGGCGTGCGATTCATCAATGAAACGAATCCAGGGAAGGGCAAGAAGAGGGTGAAAGAGCTCGAGGCCCAATTAAATGGAATGGAGAAGGAAATGGAGAAGCTCCTGCTTCGATGGCAATGCGAGATGGGCGGCCATCTCTCGAGAGGAAGCAGTATAACGCCACCGCAAATCGTTGTAGAGAGAAATGTGGATAATGATAACGATGACGTTGAAGATGACGTAGAGAAGGAGCTCCAACAAATCGATCGAGAGATGGAGGCGCTCCTGCAAAGGCGGCGCGAGGCCGAGAGTCGTTCACGTACACCAACATCGACTCGGGCTGCTGCAAGTAGTGACGATCAGCAGCAGCAACAGGAGAAGGGGGCGTCGTCGCCGTCGCTACTAGCGCGGAGGAGCTCGAGCGGCGTGCAGCCCACGCGACGCAAGCGCAACCCGAGCATCGCGCTTGGCAGCGAGCGCATCGTGATGGCGGCCAACGGCGACGCGCTCTCCACGCCCGCCGTCACGGCCAGCCACACGCCGTCGTCGGCCGAGGAAGGCGAGGCGGACGACGGAGCTCCTCCTACGCGCCGCAGCCGCAGCACCACAGCCTCGCCGATGCGCATAGAACTTGTACGTGTCGCGTGTGTGCGTGTGCGGTGGTGCGTGTGCGGTGGTGCGTGTGTGCTGAACGACGGATGGTGGCGACAGACGAAGAAGGTGGCAGACACGCCGGACACGCCGACAGCGCCGACGTACCGGCGGTCGCGCAGCTTCGTGCTGCCGGCGTCGGTCAAGGGCGCGGACATCATCCAGGCCCTGAAGGAGCTGGCCGACGCCGAGAGCCTGGCCACGACCGAGGGGAGCGGCCGGCACCGCACCTCGACCTCGTCGGGCTCCAGCGGCGACGACACCTCCTCGCCGCGCTCCTCCTCACCGCGCTCGCTGTCGCCCCGCCTCGGCTTTCTCGCCACCGTCTCCCCGCGCGGCCTGTCTTCTTCACCACCCACGATTTCCTCCTCCTCTCCGCCGACGTCATCGTCACCATCATCATCATCGTCATCTTCATCATCTTCATCTTCTTCTTCATCTTCATCGCGACGACACCACTTTCTCACGTTCACGCGCAAGAAGGGAAGGGAGAGCTCACGCGAGGAGCGGGCCGAGGAGCAGGACGTCGTCATCGCAGCAGCCATGGGAGAGAAGTCGGCGGGCCAGAGGGAAGACGGGCTCGGCCTCGGCGTCGACAACAAGTCGGCCTCGAGCGGCAAGCGGGTGGCGCGGACCAAGTCGCTGCGCATGCACTTCACCCCGTGGAGCAAAGAGGAGATGGACAAGGCCCGCGACGAGCGCAAGAAAAGCGGCGGCAAGGCCCGGAGCAGCCTCGGCGCGACTCCGACGGTCACGGAGCTCGGCGGCGAAGGCCAGCGTGTGTCAAAGGACACCGTGCGGCGGAGCGTCGACGCCGGGGTGCCCGCGCGCCGGCGCCAGTCGGTGGCCGACAGGCAGGAGGAAGCCTACGGCGAGTACCATCAAGCCGAGGAGGCGCGATGGGACGGATACGCCAAGGAGGCGAGCCTCATCGACCAGGTACCGCGCGGCTCTGCGGTGGGTGGTGGGTGGTGGTGGTGAGTACACCCATTGAACGTTTTTCTTGGTGTGGGCGGCAGATGGACGAGGACTCGGGCTTCTACCACTTCAATGTATACTTCTCGGCCTCCAACCGGGCGCAGGCGCGACAGTTCCACGCCGGCCTGGACCGATTTCTCCAACAATTCGACGCTGCGGTTCGTTTCGTTCTCTTCTCTTCTGGCATCTCTCTTCTCTTCCTTTCTCTGTTGTTCACGATCTCCGTGTGCGCAGGCTCAGGCGACGGACTACAGTGCGGGCCTGCTGGGTCCGATCTGGGTGACGGCGCCCAAAGTGTTGATCCGACCCAACGGCGAGGTGGAAAAGGATCTGGGCTAGATAGGCCTCGGCCCATCCGTCACACCTCATGCGCGCGCCCACCACCATCAGACCTCTGTATCATCACCCAACCTCAACTCTAGAACGTTCGCACGGCTACCACGAACGGGTACAAAAACTACCCGCGCTTATTTCTTCTGCGCGACAAGAGGTGTGGGGAAACTACGCCGGTGTAACGACGTAATGTTACGCCACCGCTGAGACTTGATCAGCGACGTTGAGCAAGCTCTGCGCCACCTCGTCAATGCGGGGCCGGTCGGTCCACACTGGGGCGAGGCTTTGGATGACCAGATCGCGAGCCAGGTTCGCCTCGGCCAGTGGAACGACGTCTGCTGGGCCAGACCCTTTGATTTTGGCCCACAAGGGGAACCATTTGTCACTTCACTGGCCTGCCACGACTCACCACGCCGAAGAGCGACGCGGCGGCGGAGTACCTTCGCTAGAGATGATAGTACGGAGCTTGTCGAGGAGTTCGCCCTCACTCAGGTTGTCGTCGTCAGTGAAGTCTTGCCTCGCCGAGCATCCACCTCCCATAGGCTGGTCGGAGGAGGTGGTGGGGTTGGATCCAGTCCCACGTTACGCCGTGATTTATTCTGTCGACTTACTACCGCTAGAAAAAGCCACCCACCATTCGTGACTACGTGCAGCGCATTCGAGGTGCTAGTGTCGGTGGCAAAAAGGGATTGTACACAGAGTGTTTTCCCAACAACAATAACAGGCGAGCGTCCCTTAAACGACGACGGGATAGGAGGCCCAATCGGCGATGCCACACATGTTTTTGCCGCGTACCAACTTGAAGTAGCCAGCTTCGCCCCAACTTGTGCCCCACGAGTTCTTGAGGAGCCAGTAGTCCTTGCCACCCTCGTTACCGTAGCCGACGAGCAGCACGGCGTGGGTGGGAGTATTTCCGCAGCCGGGGACGTCTAGAACTCCGCTTCGGTAGTAGGCGTGCGCTTGGGTCCCAGCGTTGTAGGCGATGGCGATGGTCCCGACCGTGGAGAGCGCCTGCATGAGATCATTCTCGTCACCTCGCCGTATCATCTTGTGCGACTCAACCTGCGCAACCTTCCTTTTGCTCTGAGCCTGACAGGTACCGACTCTCCCCGTGTAGGGATACTCGCTCTGGAACGTAGTGCCCCCACTTCGTTGGAGGTAGGCGAACATGTCATGCATCCAACCGCCGCTGCAGCCCCGGCCGCCACAGTCAACAAGATGCTGCTCGGACATGTCGGCGAGATAACCATCGTGCTTGAGACAGTAGGCAGTTTCAAGGGCGCCGATGGCGGCGAACGCATAATTCGACTCGCACGAACCTGGAAATGCACATGTAAGGTTGGCAGCGAAAAAATTGGGCTTTCTTTGGGGAGCTTACCCTGGTTCTTGACTCTCTGTACACAGTTCTGGTTCCTCCAGTCGACGTTCCGACGGGCGAGGCCGGAGGAGGTGGCATTGTGGACGTCGTAGTTGGAAGCGTTGAACGGCGGCATCGTGACGGTGTAGAGCGCCTTGTAGTCGTCGAAGGTGAGGTCGCCAAACTGATTCATGCCCAGGCTGTAGGTGCGGTTCTGGCGGTTGTGCTCCTCGATGAAGCGGTAGTTCTCGCGCCACACGTTCCACCGGTGGGCCAACTCTGGGTTGACGTAGGACTTGTTGTGGGTCGTCATCCAGTCGAGGAACTTGCGCCGGATAGGCTCATGGTCGTCATCTTTGTCTGCAGCGGCTGAGGCGACGAGGAAGACGGCCACGGAGAGGGCAAGAAGGAGAGCGGTGGTGGGGTGCAGCATCACGACAACACAGAACAACAGAAAGGAGTTTTCAATTTTTTTGCTTTTGCTGATTTGGACAACCAATGGGCTAATTGATACTGTGGCACTCGAGGCTCAAAGTTTCCCTCGCGATGCAGGAGACGACGGACAAAATTGGCGCTTACCAGGGGTAACGTAGATTACCCCCTAGTGGGAGAACACCTTCTGTTCTGTTTAATCTTTATTTATTATTTCTTTCAAGTCCGTTACAACGGAACCAGGAAAAGAAATAAAAGAGATTAAACACAATCCCCGTATTCATCCTTTTTTCTCCATGTTGCTCATGTATCATGCAGACTAGCTGTACCACTTCATCAATGAACAGCCTGGATCAAACCCAGGTGTCAGCCTTGGGAGGGGATGAGATGCTCACCCTCCTATGCAACCTGACAACAATGCTTTCATGCATGGCCCCTGAACTGGGCCAAGAGCAACTGAACCCATCTTGCAGGGGAGTGGGACTCACCTACCTACTCCATACAGAGGAAGAAGGCAAGGAAGAAGAGGAGGAGGTCAACAATGACAACCCCAACACTCCCCCTTGTCAAGCAACTCAGTTCAATGCCACCCTCATGAGTCAACTCAACCCAAGGAATGACAATGTCAAAGACAACTTCAACAATGTTGAGCAATCCTGTTCCAGGATCAAGCTGGGAGCCCCATGCAGCTTCCCCAAGAGTGATGACAGTGGCTTTAACAAAGACGGTGTGCCCACATCAACAACATGGGCGGGTGGTGCCAGAGGGCCAACCTTGTCATGTGGAAAATTGTTGTGGTATGCCATGACAACAACCTCCAACTTGCTGTGATCCATCTCCCTGGCAAGGAGAATGAGAATGCTGACTGGCTCAGTTGTCTCCACCCACACCATGAGTGGAAGATGAACTGCTCTATGTTCCTGGCCATTGATGAGAAGTGGGGTCCCCACACCATTGACCAGATGGCCACTGGCCACAACACCCAGCTCCCACACTACCACTCCCACTTCTTCAAACTGGGGAGCGCCACCACCAACTGCCTCATGCAGGACTGGGTGCAGGAGAACAGTTGGGTGGCCCTGCCAATCACCCTCATCCCTTGAGTGCTCCAGCTAGTTCAAGCACAGGGCGCCACCGCCACCATCATCACCCCAATGTGGAGTGGGTGCCTCTGGCACCAGGACCTCAAGGACCTCATGATCAACACACTGATCCCACTGCATGCATTGGAGGAGATGTTCCTCAGCAAGCACAGGACACCAGAGCCACTACACAACCATTGATGGCACTGGGTGGCCTATTGGATCTGTGGCTTAACCACACCACCAGCTGGTCACCAGCAGCAGTAGCCATGATCAACAACATGCTCACAACCTCCATGTGGAAGAGGTATGTGGGCTACATATGCCACTTCCATGATTACTGCTGGAAGCATGGACACAACTTCCCACTGGCTGAATTGGAGGCAGTGGGCGTGATTGCAAGCTTCTTCAAGAGTGCCACTAGGGTGGGCCAACAACCAGGCACCACCCTCGCCTTGATGTTGGTGGCCATTGCCACACTCTACAAACTGACAGGCTCATCCCCCACCAGAGACCCTCTACTTGCACACCTGCATTGCACAATCATGCATGCATGCACCACTCAACCAATTGAAAATGGCCAGGTCTTTGATGTCAGGGCACTCCATGACCTGTTCCTCAAGTGGGGCGACCACCTCTCACTCCAGCAGCTCCACTCCAAGCTGCTGACCATGCTCTGCATCCTAGGCACACTGCATGTAGCCTCCACAGCGCTACCTGGCCTCAAGGACATGAACATCAAGACCATCAACAGGTTGAAATTCCTCAAGATACAAATCATTGGCCACAAGAACAACAATGGTGACAGTAAGACAGTCACCCTCCACCAGAGCAGCAATGACCTCTGCTGCCCAGTGTGAACATTTGAAGAGTGGAGATGGCACACAACTTCACTATGCTGCAGACACAGGAACTGCCCACTCATCTTCACCCTCTCACACCCAGTTGAAGCCCTCACCCCACACAAGAGCACACGCCTGCTGAAGAAGACAGCTTCCATGGCAGGCCTGGATCCCAACATCTTCATGGCCAAGACATTCTGAAAGTTGGGTGTCATGGCTGGCCTGCACACTGGTGTTGAACCTGACATGATCTTCTGCCTAGGAGGATGGCGCAGCACTGAGACCTTCTGGTTGCACTATGTGGTGCACCAGGTCCCATGCTCCTACACTGACCTCCTTTTCAACACTGGCCAGGACTCCAGTGATGACAATGAAGCACCTCAGGAGTAACAGAACAGAAGTGTTCTCCTGCTAGGGGGTAATCTACGTTACCCCTGGTAAGTGGGATTATCCTGTAGGGAGAACACTTCTGTTACCACCCACCCTCACCACCCTCACGGCTAGCAATACTACGATGTGGAGAAAAAAGGATGAATACGGGGATTGTGTTTAATCTCTTTTATTTCTTTTCCTGGTTCCGTTGTAACGGACTTGAAAGAAATAATAAATAAAGATTAAACAGAACAGAAGTGTTCTCCCTACGGGATAATCCCGCCAATTTTTCCTGTCGACACCACGGTCACGTTCGAACCTGGCGTGCCAGCACCGCTCCGATGAGTCTGCGCAGGTCGTCGGGGCAATCGGACAGGATGGGCGGGCGCTTGCCGTCAATGACGGCGGTGATGACGCGCATGAAGTTTTCGTCGGCGTAGGGACGCTTGCGCGTGAGGAGCTCCCACAGGATGATGCCGAACGAGTAGACGTCGGCCTTGACGTCGTATTGCTGACCTTGGAGCACCTCGGGCGCGCTCCATGCCGGCGTGCCGCAGTTGGTGAGCGTGTCATTGTCCTGCTTGCTGCGTGCGAACCCGAAATCAGCCACCTTGACCGCGAGGCAATCGTCGACAAGCAGGTTGGACGACTTGAGGCCGCTGCGCCGAAGCAAGAGGAGAAGAAGGATTCCTTGCCAGTGTGGGCGGATGAATGCGAGAAGCGCCCTCTCGAGCAGGACTCAAGGTCCTCTGCGCCATTTACAACGGCGGGACCGTCGTTCTTGGCCTCATGCCGGAAAAAGCCATCAAGGCGCTGGCAGTCGATAACGCCGAGGTCCCCTGTCAGGCTCCTACACCTTTGACGTGACCAACGAGGGCACAGCCATCACGTGGAAGGCCGCCGATCCTGCCATGAAGACTTACGGCATGGCGCAGACCGCGTAAGGAGTGGCTCCACACACACCACGGAAATCGTTTGCGTCTACGAACGTTTTTACGTTCTAGACTTGTGAACGACAGCGAGCCTCTCCACCTGCCCACTTCCTTTGTGCACCGCTTGGTTGACAAGATCAACGCCGCGACACCCATCATCCACCACGTTGTGAGTACGGCGATGTGTTGTGGGTGGGGCAAGATGGATCCCGAGGTGGCTGCCACGCAGGTGCGGCAGGCCTACAATGTGTGGGCGCGCACCCGCGGCACGCCCGCAGCGGTGGCGTACGATCAGCTGCCGGGCCAGTATGACGTCTATTTCCACCAAGCCAACATGGAGGAACAACCCGACATCTACCAAAACTTGGACTTGAAAAAAAACAACAATAGAAGCCTTTTAGGGCAAGTTGGTCAGTGCCGGGCGCATGGCACGATCGGGTTCGAGGGGCTGACGTGATTCCATGAGGCACTCGCCGCCAAAGAGCTCGTCGAAACGAAGCAAAACGCGTTCGTGACTTGCGGGGAGGATTGCGATGACGGTGTCGGTGCGATCAGGGCCGAACGTACAACGGGCCGACGTGAGATCGTGGGCGGTGGCAAAGCTGGTAGCTCCCTCGGTCGTGCCGTCCGACACACGAAAGACGTGCACATCGCCGTGCTCGTACGTGGCACGCACCCACTCACAATCGGGCGAGATCGTCAGGTAGGTGGGCGATCCGCAGTCGAACTCGGCGATCCGATAGCCATCGGTGGTCCACAATCGCAGGATCGTGCCGCGTGCCGACACCGTTGCAAGGAGGAAAAACCCGACGTGGCCGAGGGCGATGCGGGCGATGGGTTCGTCGTGGGCTCGCCACGAGGTCTCGCCGCCTCCCGCTCGGACGTGCACGTGGCCCATGATCTAGCCGGGACACGCGAGCACCCTGTCGGTGTTGATGGCGATCGCACCGGTCGGATTGTGA
The DNA here is from genome assembly GCF_000313135.1 of Acanthamoeba castellanii str. Neff. NCBI lineage: Eukaryota > Discosea > Longamoebia > Acanthamoebidae > Acanthamoeba > Acanthamoeba castellanii. The sequence continues at coordinate 4,465 of NW_004457699.1, read as the reverse complement.
AACGTGAGCGCCCGATACAGTGGCGTCGCGAGGACATTGAAATCGTAGAGGTAGACCTCGTCCACGAGCACCACGGCGATCCACTCGCGCGTGCACGCGATAGTCAGGATGTCGGATCTGAAGATCATCTCCGCGAGACACGAGCCCTGGAAATCGTCCAGGATCAGCATCCGGCGCCTATCGTTGGTGCGCACGATAATTGGTGCGCCCAGGGCAGGCGCGAGATGGACGCCACCGGGCACGGCACGACGGTAGCGCACCGTCGCCTTGGGTCCGGTCGAAAGAGAGCAAATAAGAGGCCGGATCGTTTTAAACACTTGCCACTTTTCCCACAATGGACAACAGCATCGCATTCAATGGCACCAGGGACATATTCGCGATCGGCACGTCGGATGGCATCGAGATCTGGAACGCGGTCGACCATGGACCACGGACAACTCTTCCGAAGGATGCTGGGTGCGGATCGCCACCTCAATGCCCAGCTTTTGATGGCCGGCGGCCAGGCGATCAACATGAACCTGGCCATGATGGCGGCCGCAGTGCCGGCCTTTCCTACGGACACGTGAAGGTTGATGATCTTGAGCCATGGGCCGTGCGAGCGATCGTCGCTGACATCTACACCTGCCATTTCAACGAGCGCACGCAGAAGATTGACACGTCCAATGCTCTGGAAAACAGTAGGATATCATGCAAGCGCTACCCAATCTCTACACAGTGGCGCTGCGTTTCCAGGTGCCAATGCCGCGCTGGGTCAATATAAGCTGGCTTGAGCGTGATTTGATCAGCATCGTTGTGGAGCCCAGATTGCGCACCCCAATCATGCAATTCAATGACTACAGTGATGAGATCCACCTCAAGCCACAGAAAGAACTCAGGCCCAACATGAGACGCTTTCACGTGCCCTGCAGGCACATGCAGAGAATCAACGAACTGTTTATTGCAGATTCCAAGGTCGACCTCATTGAGCGTGTTATTGAACATCCAGTGTGCGCATGGAAGCTCTACCTGGAGATCAATGATCGCGTGTGCAAGGCAGTTGGCGGCGAAGGGAGATGGGATTGCAATGTAAGGATCTGTGTGCTCAACGTGTTCATGGATTACATGCGCCAGGTGTGCAACAAGGCGCATAGTTGAATCCAAAAATGCAGTTTGATTTCAATCAACAATGCATGCCAACACAATGCCCTGCTCACCACCAATGGTGTAGGCGAGGTAATGGTGCCCAGTGGTCGTGTCAAAAAACGGCAACAGATCACACAGTTAGTTCACACAGTATGGCAGCCCATCGCCCTTGTCAGATGGCACATTCAGTTCGTCAGCACCCTCATCAGGCATGACTAGTCAGAGCACTTCAGCAGCCTGCATCACCAACAACTCCACCAGATCCAGGTAGGGGCACACAGTGCACTGATGAAATGTGACATGGGTGACCACAATCCTCTCAGGTGCATCACCAATGCACATCCTGTAGACATCCATCTCTGTGGGGAACAGCAGACTGGGTTGCATGTCAATGCCCACATGTCACACAATGCCTGTGTCACCATCGCCATTGATGATTGACACGTTGGTGAGCGCATTGAAGAGAAGGAGCAGATTCTCCAGCACAAAGGTGATGGGTTGTCCAGTGCTCAGATGCTTGGCCATCATCCAGTAGATTCTGGCATTGCAATCAATGACATATTCACCACCTCCAATGCCAGGCAGTGTGAAGCAATCATGGATGCCAAGTGTGTGAGGGCTATGTGTGTTGGAGCTGCATCAGGAACAACCACTACACACTCCAAACCTGCCATATGTGCCTGTGGGTGCTTATCCATGTCAGATATGATGTGGACAAGGGATGACTGCAGGTTGGGAAAAAGTTGAACTGGTGCTCATGTCTCCCTCTCACAATGGACAGCATGGCCCTGGATCACTCAAAGTGCATGCACCACAACTGCTTCTTTGGCACAAAGCCAATAAAAAGGTGGCTCAAGGGTGCATTACACCAGACTATGCTATGAGGCAGGGGGTAACTGGCTATTGCTGTGAGGAACTCACTTGGGAATCAAACCCAACCTTCTCCCTCAAGCCACCCAACAACCCCAGCAGGATTCAAACCTGCATAGGGAAACCCCACTGGATTAGCAATCCAGCACCTTAGTCCTCTCAGTCATGGTGTCTGAATTGTGAACACAACCAGTCCATGATCTCCACATTGTCACTGCCAATGAGTTCCTGTTTGAGTGAGGCAGTCATGATGCATTGGCTGCTGAAGACCCATTGTCTGGCGATCATGTCCTGATAACTGTGCTGGATGACATCCAGGTTGTTGTTGACAAAATGTCTCACCAAGTCCCACACGCCATATTCTGTGGATGAGGCAACTTGGAATTCTTCAAGGCATGCAACAGGGAAGTGTAGGATTGCTACTCCATTGCACTCAAGGCCATTGAAAGTGGCAACCCAGAACTGGCCAAGCATGTGGTGGTTTGCACCAAGTACATGACTGCTGATGGTGCAGTGGTGATGCATCATGTCGAAACAGCAGGTTGAACATGCAATGGCTGTGGATCAACATTGTGGTGATCTTGAATGGCCCAAGGTCCCACTCATGCCTGAGTGGCCAGCACATAATGCTTGGGCTTGATCTGTCACTTCACTCACTTCTGCATGTGCTCATCATGGGTGTACATGAACACCTTGAGCATCTCCAGCCTGCCACTGTGCATGATTGTGTAGATTGCGCTGGATGCCAACTGCAGCCCACTTTCTGACCAGTGCATGAGATCCATGGTGGGCTGCAAGAGCATGTGTGATGTGTAGGTGTGCATGAGTTCACATTAGTGTGTGCAGCAGCGCATGTGGTACCCATAGTCACACAGCATCACATACCATTCCTTCAACACCAACCTTATGTTGATCAGGTAGTCCAGCAGAAACACCAACACGTTGCACCATTTGCTCCATTGTTGGGATATTGCCATAGATGCCACCAGGATCAACCAAATGGGTCATGCCTGGGGGTGTTGTTTATTGCACATTGATACAATACTCCCAACGTTGATCCTCAGTGCCACCCTCTCCTGAAGCAAAAGAGGAGGAATACAAAGTCAAAGCTATTGTTGACCATCATGACCAGAAGACAGGTCACAAGTACAAGGTGCAATGGGTTGGCTCCACCACACATGATGACTTGTGGGTAAATGCTGACAATGTTCAAGCCAATTGACTTGTCCAAGACTACCTTGACAGCCATGGGCTGGGAGGCAGAACTCCAACCATTCTATCTTAGTTGGGGGGTATGTGGCAGAGCCCCTGCTCTGCCAGCTGCCAGAGTTTGCCTCCATCCTGCCATACGAAATCTGGAGGGAAATGGGATTTAAAGGGACTTCTTCTGACACAACTTGGATTAGGACCTCCCTGAGGCCCATCTACCTGAGACTCAGCCAGTCCATTTCCCAACACTCCTACAACAGTCTTACAACATCCCACACACTGTGCATAGAAAGTTGGGAGCAGATCAAAGGCATGTACAGAAACCAGCAAAAAAGGTGTGTCAAAACATAAAACATCAAAACAGAGATGATTTTTCAAAACAGACTTCTCACTGTTGGCCTTCAGAAAAAAGTACACCAGCCCTTTTCATTTTAATGTACCAACCACACCTACTCACCTTGCATACACAGAGATTCTAACTTGTGGTCATTTGAAATGAGAGGTCACAAATGACTGTGGAATTTTTGTTGTGCTAAAATCGTGTGAGATTTGACATTTTTGATTTACAGGGCAGTTTTGAAGATTTGGATCTGCATGTGTGATTTTGACATGCTAGACCAATGCTGATAAGTGATTTTGAGGGACTTGAGACGAAAAAGAGTTCATAAAAACTTGGAATGTGTGGAGTTAAAAGTGCTTTTATCAGTGTGTGATGGAGCTTTGTTGTGGTGGAATTTTATCTTCAGGAATAGTGCTCCATGTGAAGAATGAAGTCACCCTGCCATCAGCCATGGCCAACAACAAGGAACTGTTGAAGGCAGTAACTGCCCCATTGCATACATGCTATTATCAAAGCCCATTATGCTTTGAAACTGCAGGACATGCCACCTCCTCAGGAGGCCAAGAAGTAAGAGATGAAGGGCACTCTCCACACTGAGATGTGACAAACAGCCCCTCTTGAATTGCTTGTGTAAAGAATAAAAATTGACTTTTTGTCCAGTTAAATCCCAGCAGCCTTGATTTTTCCTTTTATGGTTTCTGTGTGCCAGCCGTTCAGGAAAGGACCGAAAAAAACGTGATAAAGTAAGTGTACCAAAACATGTACATGATAGAAATGGTATTTTAATCTGCCATTTCTCAAGATGCTCCCAATTTTGTCTTGCTATTATTAAATTAAAACCATTTGTGTGTTGTCAAAACTATTTTTATGAGCTTAAACTCACAAACAAAATCACTTTTCAAAATGACTGGACCTCTCATTTCA
>NW_004457739.1:9877-15221 GCF_000313135.1 Acanthamoeba castellanii str. Neff | reverse complement strand
GTCATCCGTTCTCGTCTCTACCCCCTCGAAGTCGTTCTACATCATCCTCTGCTACGTCCATCTCTTCATCATCTTCAAGAACGATCCGAACGCGTCAAAAATCACAGAAATACTCAGAAAATACACAGAAATACTCAGAGATGTCGAGAGCAGGAGTGCAGCTGACGATCGATGATNAACGGGACATCCTGTTCGATGCCGACAAGCCGTTCTCGATGGTCTACGAGGAGCTCTACCTCGCGGCCATGCGACGCAACCGGTCGAAGGGGATGAAGGAGCCGCAGGTCAAGGGCGTCATCGCCGACATGGTCCGGCGGCAGCTGCGGCCCAACGACTTCCACCGCCGGCTCATGACCACCAGCGGCTGCCGCCACGTCCTCACCACCAACTACGACTACAACCTCGAAGAAGCCTGCACCGGTTCTTTCCCTCTTTGATCACCACCATCAGAATTGCTTCATGATCATCAGTGCACTCTAAACAAACGTTCATTGCAGGTCAGCTGGACCCAGTCGAGCGGGTGCCGTTCGTCAACGAAACGGTTCACTCCCTCTTTCGACGGCACGAGGTGCCGCTCAAGGAAGGTGGTGGTCACCCCACTCCACTCCATGATGTACATTGATAATGACCACATTTGTAACATTCTTTCAACTCAACCGACTCCAGGGAGCGATGACAAGGTGAGCGTATGGCATCTGCATGGCGAGGCGATGAAGCCCAGCACGATGCTTCTCGGCTACGAACACTATGCATCGTATTTGAATGTACATTCCTTGTTGTCGTCGAGGCGAGTGGCGGGAGTGCAGTCCACAATGGCACACACACACACATAACATGAATGCTGTGAGGAATTGCAGAAGGTGCGCGGGTATGTGGTGGACGGCCTCGCCTACCAGTCGCTGCCACCAGAGTACAACGGCACGCTCCGGCCGCTCGTGCGTCGAGTGGCCAAGCAGACCAAGCAGTCAGGCACGTCCACGACCAATCCCCTCATCTACAGCGCCCAGCACACATATGTGGTTGCTAACACAGCTTCTCATATGGTTGCAGCCCAAGAGGAGCCATTGGACGTTATCTCGTGGGTGGACCTGTTCTTTTCGACCGGTACGCTCGTGCCTCGGGCAACAAGTGCGTCGCATTGTCTCTGCACGCCAATAGAACACGCACCACACACCACACACCACACACACCAACACACACCAACACACACGACGCGCTGTGGCCGTTTGACCTGTTATCGCTGCAGATTGCGGATCGAGAACACTATCACGTACCTGACGCCCTCGTTTCTCGCGACGACCGAACCGGAGCGCAGGAAGTGCGCGCTGCTCCGGTCCTACGACGTCCACGTGCACCAGGTGCAGGTGCCGCCCAACGACTGGCACGCCTTCTACGACCAGGCCCTCGAGCACCTTCGCGCCTCCCGCCCCACTCCCTCCTAAACGCCGTGTGTGAGCACTCCAGCCACAAACGATTCTTTTTCTTTAGTCCTGTTCTTCATCATCACCTTCTTCTGTTGCTTCTTCTTCTGCTTCTTTCTGCAATGCGTTCATCGAGAGGCGAACGAGATTGTCAGGCGGGCAGATCTCTGGTGCACCTTGCGCAACTCGGCCGCCGCGAGCTGCATGCAGGGCTCGAGCACGTAGCGATCGGCCGCGGCGTAGAGGTGGACCTGGTCGCGTTCGAACTGGCACGGATGGATGATCGACGTCGCTTGGGGCCGGACATGTCGGGGTGCAGGGGGTCGGTGTAGCACCAGTGGGCAGGTGGCGCAGGGCGAGCGGTGATGAGGCGGTGGTGGGCAGGCCTTAGCGGAAGCTGCCGTTGAGCAGAGCCCGGAACACGGGCGAGCGTGCAATGAGGATCACCTTGGCGGCGTAGACGGGGGTGGCCTGGTCGCCCGCCAGGAATCGTCCACCGCGCTCGCCACTGCGAGTCCAAGAGGCCCTCGCGCGGGTCTCCACTTTGCCGTGAGGCCTCCGTCTTGTATTCTTTTTATGTCTTCTGAGAAAAAGATCAGATAGAAATAATAAAACAAATCAGGAAAACACAAGCCCCCCAAGCTCCCACACAAGGTACGACTCTTTTTCTTATTCTCAGCACATATGGAGTCCACCGGCACAACGGAGTTGCACACGGTTCGCTTCCTGCGCAGGGAAGGCCTGGAGGCGCTCACCCAGAAATTCGGCCTCCTGAACAGCTGCCATGGTGCTCACCCCAACCTGGTCCTCTTCAAGTACGACCAAGTACGCACACGCTTTTTCCCTAAATAATTAATAAATTAAATTATTAAATGTTGATAATCATTATGATTTTATTATTATTATTTAAACTGTATGCCATTGTGTTAGGTGGACTCGCCGTTCGACGCTGTGGAGGTGCAAGAGTGTCGTGGCCTCATCGTGGATAAAGATGACGACTGGGTACTTACGCCCCAGGATATTGTTGTATTACTATTTTAATATTAAAAACCAAATATTAATATATTAATATAAATGCAGCGACCAGTGGCGATGCCGTTCCTCAAGTTCTTCAACTACGGCGAGTCGAACGGCGCCGACGTCGATTGGAGCAAGCCTGTGCGGGTGATGGACAAAGGTGTGTGTCACACAATTTCCCTCCTTTTCATTCTATTCTCATCCTTTAGCACTGGGCTCACCGTTTGTATGTTTGCGTTGGGCGCCAATCGTGTAGTCGACGGCAGCTTATCCACGCTGTACTACTACAAGGGCGACTGGCACGTTTCTTCGTCGGGCAGACCCGATGGCGGAGGGTACGTGCGGTGACCCCCCTGGTGCGTGTGCGGTGGTGCGTGTGCGGTGGTGCGTGTGCGTGTGCGTGTGCGGGCTTCTGAACTGAACAGAGAGTTACTTTTCGCGTGTCGAACAATGATAGGGCCGTCTATCGAACGGACAGGTCGGACCCCAACCGTAAGCTCTTCCGCGATCTGTTCTGGCAAACATGGAAGGCCATGAACTACACCCTGCCCGACGTACGCGTACCCGGCTTCGGCCCAGTCAAGTCTTTCGAAACTAATAGTTATTATAATTATTCTTATTAGGAGGAGCACCAGCACTACTGCTTCATGTTCGAACTCTTCTCGGCCGAGAACAGGATCATCGTTTCTCCCCAGGAGGAACTACTCCTCTTGACCGGCGCCAGGTACGCACTTTTACTTCGATTGTAAATGTTGTGTGTCGTCGTCGTCGTCATCGTTGTTGTGTGTCGTGTGCGCTGACGGAGTGAATGGTGTGGAATGCCAGGAATATGCAAACACTGCAGGAAGTGGACCCGGCCATCTTTGCCGAACGATACGGCTGGCGCATGCCCCAATTGTACGCCAGGGCCTCCTCCTCCCATAAAGGTTAGGCGCCGCATGAGCCCCAGGGGGGCCAAAAGGGGTCCCTAACCGGCGGTGCACCACACGGTTGGGGGCAGATTCGAGTTCAAGAGCCTGGCCGAGGTGACCGAGGCTGCCAAGGGCATCAACCCGCACTTCCGTGAGGGGTTCGTCGTGTGCGACCACCGCTTTAATCGATTGAAGGTGCGTGTGTGCCCCAACGTGTGCGTGTGCGGTGTAGCGCTAACGTGTTGTGTGTGTCGCGTGTGTCGCGTGTGTCGTGTGCCATGTGTGGCGTGTGTGTTGGGGTACACGCGACATGCAGATCAAGAGTCCGCTGTACGTAGCTTTGGCCCATCTGACCCGCAAGGACAAGAGCGCGCTGAACAAGCGGAGAATGCTGGATATTGTGCGACACAACGAGGGCGGCGAATTCCTCACCTACTTTCCCCAGTGGACGTCCCTCTACAACCAGGTCAAGGAAAGGTACGACGCGTAAGAATGTTATAAGGCGATCGCCTGCTCGATCACCGCAGCTCGACGGGGCTGAGCGCGGCGCCTGTGCAGGTTCGACGAGCTTTGCAACCAGGCGGAGAGCGCGTGGGAGGAGCTGAAGGGGATCGGTAATGAGCGAGACTTTGCCAACGCGTGCCGCACTCGGTACTTCTTTCTTTTTTAATAATTTATATTATTTATATATATTTATCTTATATTATAATTATCTTGTTTGGTGGTCAGAGCACAGCTCACCTTTCGCCCGTGCAGCAATGTCGCCGACTACCTCTTCGCGAGAAAGAAGGACCGAGTAGGCAGCGCCAGGGCGTTCTATGGCGGGATGCCGGAGAAGAAGCTGGAACAGATACTGCCGCGATGGAAGGCCCTCGTCGACACCACGCCCAGCCTGACCCCCCTGGTGGTGGAAGCCCAAACTGACGATGAAGAGGCCAGCACCGCCACCACCGAACTGCCGGACGAGGAGGAACGCAACGTGGTCTAAAGAGGCGCTGTGATTATTTTTCTCTGATCCACAAGCGTTCAACAAGGCTTCCCCTCTTGCAAGCCAAAAAGAATGAACATGGCTGGTGGAACACTTTATTGTTTTGTGGTGAGCAGCAGAAGCTCCTCTAACTGATCGCCAACCACTCGTTGGTCCCGGCTGGTGCACGCGTGGAAGGGACACCACGAAGCACTCCTGTACGAGATAAGAAATGTAAGTACAGAGAGAAAGAAGAGAACGACGGTGATGCAAGGAAAAAGGGTGCTCGTGTGGCAGAAGTTCAGGGTTGACGAAGTAACATCAGAAAGATCAGTCCGAAGTGATACTATTGTTTAACATCATAACGGCCACGAAAGAGAAGGGGGAGGGGGAGGGGAAGAACGTACGTTGGCAGCTGAACAGTTACCGCAATGCGCGAGTCAGTGACGTGCGAGCTTGACTGGCGCCAGTGGTCTGTTGTGAGAAAGGCTGGGTTAGAGGTGGGTGAGGAGACGCGAGTGTGGAGAGTATGCGATGAACGCTGGCGAGGCGGAGAAAGGGGGTTGTTTCAGATAGAAATGAGGTGTGATCTTGCGCGAAGCGCCCCATGTGCAAGGGAAGAAAAACTCCGCCCTCGCTAGGAGCGCGACGCATCAGATTACGCGCATGAAAGTTTAGGTGTCATCAGGTGCACCCCCCCCCGCACGCCCGCAGACTTATAAGAAAAAGGGTGTCTGGGAGGCCGTACCACTGAAGGGACGCTCAAGGGCACCGTTGGAGAAGGCGAGCAGGCGCGGAGCAAGCTAACACACCTGTGATGAGCGAAACGAGAATGTCAGGCCGATCGGTGCATAACAGAAGATCATGTAAAGATGGACACATAGAAAGAGGAGTGCTTCATTTCGGCAAAATGTTAGTCTACATGCACCGCCAAAGGCGGCTGATAGCGGTAAAGTGTAATCCTGAGCAATCCTTCCTCTTCCAGCGCGCGTAGACACATAGGTGGGANCACATACCTTGGACTAACA
>NW_004457739.1:4913-9798 GCF_000313135.1 Acanthamoeba castellanii str. Neff | reverse complement strand
GCTGCGTGCTCTTGTTGGTGACGAAAGAGAGGGCGATGAGGGGCACCCTCCGGGGGATGAGCAGTACCATGCGATTGAAGTGCTGATCTCATTATCTCGCGGCGGAGTTGCGGCCAAATTATCAGTGCTGCATGCGGGAAATCTGTGGAATTGGCAAGAGCGTCAGTGAATTCTTCACGCAGGCAGCACAACACAATGAAAATGGGGTGCTTCATTTCGGCAAAATGTTAGTCTACATACACCGCCAAAGGCGGCTGATAGCGGTAAAGTGTAATCCTTAGCGCAGTGGCCGAGACAAAGCAGCAAGATGTGATCTGCGTACCATTTCTTTGCAGATGCATGTGCCTTGCTTCACTGCCTACAGGTCGCTCAAAACGCCTTCGCGGAAGGTGTGTACGCACAGCGCCATTTGATTGCCAGTGTGGCGCCGAGGAACAGCGAGAGGCCGAAGGAGTGTGTGGGCGATAGGCGTAGCGAAAGAACAAAGAAGGGCCGAAGCGCCGGCGAAGACCCCAAGTCTCCGCCCCCCCCGCAATAAAATTGCATAATTTAAAAAATAATTTAAAAATAACGAAGCGCAGGTCAGGCTGCGCGACCGGAACAAGCCCCTCTTGTTGCCCCCTCTTGTTCGCCTCTTTGGGCACCTTGATGGGTCTCGCGGCAGAGGCATCGATCGATACCACTCCCAAACCGCCAGCTGAACCACGTCCAAGTTCTAGTTTCCCTTTTGGGTTTTTCACCAGTCCCTTTTTCTTCTCTTGTTGAACGACAGCCTCAAGCGCTCCTCCAAGTTACCAGTCCAAAGGTACTCTCTTCTCCCTATCTGTTGAGATCGCTTGCGGCTTGCTGCTGCCTTTTAGATGGCCTCTCCGTAGAAAGATGCAAAATGCAACCACATCTCTTCTTAATCTGATAGATTGCGTCTGACCAATCCTTGATTTATCTGTCGAGGAAGATCGATCATGGCAGCCGGATCACAGCGTAGCGGAGGATGTTCCCGATTCGTGTCCATCATCGTCATGACGGCTCTCATCTTGGGCCTGGCGGTCTACGGGTGGAGCTGGGCGGGCAACGAGCTCACCCAGCGCCGGCTCACGCTGGAGGTGATCGACGCGGAGCGCGCTGCGGTGGAACAAGATCGGATGGCGCTGGCCACCGACCGGGAGGCGCTGCAGGCCGAGCGTAAGGAGTTCGACAAGTTGATCAAGGAGAAGCACGAGGCCAACAACCAACAGGCGCTCAAGCTCGAGAAGGACCGTGCCGACATGGAGGACGCGAAGAAGCAGGTCCAGGACTCCAAGACCGCGTTCGACCACGAGAAAAAGGTGCTCGACGATGAAAAGGCCAAGCTGGAGGCCGAGAAGCAGGCTCTCGAGGCAGAGAAGGCGAAGCTCGCCGAAGAGAAGATCACTTTCGAGGCAGCCAAGGCAGCTTTCGCGGAGGACAAGGCAGCTTTCGCGGAGGACAAGACAGCTTTCGAGGAGGACAAGGCAGCTTTCGAGGAGGCAAAGGCAGCTTTCGAGGGAGACGAGAGCAAGAAGTCCAGGCGCTGAGCGGCTGGATCTGGGTGCCGTCCGATGTGTGTGGAATGATTGGTATGTCGCCCAAGAGGCGCCCAGACAATTTTCCAAGATACAATTCGCATAAATATAAATATCATTTTTAGTTACACGACAAAATGAAACCTGGCCGAGAAGACAATATCTTGACCTCAAGAGATGGAAGGAGACGGAAGTGAACAGTTGTACTTTATCGATTCGCAGTAGACGTCGTGGCGCTGCCTGCGCTGCCGCTCGAAGAGGTGGTAGAGAGCGAAGACGAGGACTTGTGAGCTTGCTGCTGCTGTGCGCCTTTCGACTGCCGTGAGAAGAAAGGAGGCGGTTGCGGCTCGAAATCATCCTCGAAATCGGCTGCAGATGATGGAAAGTAGGATTTCTGATTACTTGGTCGGCTAGGTTCTGCATATGCCTCTGCCTCAGGGCCTTGATCCCAGCTCTCGCTCATGAGCATCGCCTCGGCCGCCAGACGGGTCTCTAGATCGAGGTCGTCCTCCGTTGATATCTCCCCATTTTCGCCTGGGGCTTGAGATGCCGAAGGTGTAGGCGCGAATTGGTGGGAAGTACCACTTGGGGCAGCCGATTTGAAATCAGTGGCCCCGGCCGCTACTCGATTGCCGACTGAGTAGGAGAAGCAGGCGGCGAGAGCAGCAGCATGATTCTTGTGCAACCACTCGAGCTGCTCTTGCAGATTGTTCTTTACTGGCCCGCCTGTTCCTCCAGTTGCTTCACCCCTTCGCATCATCTTGAAAACGCAAATTTCATCCAGATGAAAGCGGCCGTTTATCATCAACGACCTTCTTGCTTCTACGAATTTATTCGACACAAAATTTGGCCAAAATTTGGCGAAGCAATTTCCAAATTGGAAAATTTAACGATCTTCGTGGAGCCCTTAGACCTGACTGGTGAGCTTGTTGTACGTTACTTGATCCTTTTCCTTGGTGGGAGTGAGCGCCACTTGATGGTTGAGGAAGTAGTTGAGGATGCCCCACATTGCGACATCGCTCAGCAGGAACCTGACCACGCAGTATCAGCCTCTTGTCTTGCCACATGATGAGGCACAGAAATCGGGAAAAGTGGGGCTGAGTACCAAACGAACTCGCCCGACAGGTAAGGGCTGACATTGGTGCAGAGCCAAGTGTTCGTGAAGATAGCAGCCACTCCGACACCACCGGCCAATCCCGCCACACCAAGCCATCCTGTAGGCAACGAACTCAGCATACAATTCAATTGGCCCAAGTGTGTGACCCATTCGTACCAGAGCCCTCCCAGTGGCCCGTCATGTACAGGGAATAGACTTGAGTGATGCAGTACGAGCCGCAGCCCACACCACCATCGATATTTATTTTACAAATATTTTTATTTTAAATAGAACCCAAATGATAATCATAAATATCACACAGGCAAAGGCCGTGGAGGGAAGGGCGGTGCTGCACCGGCGCCAGCACCACCCGTGGCAGTGCCGCGTATGCAATTGGAGGCGTGCGTGCACGTGTGCTGCTTTCCCGGAGGTTACCAACCCACGCACCGGCTAGCCGACCTGGCCTCGAGTACGCTTGTGTGTGTGTGTGTGCGCGCGCATGTGTGCGTGTGGGTGTGAGTGTGATGGTGAGATAGCACTAGTACGTGTGCTGATTGTCTCTTGATGCAGCTAGTGAAGCTGGTTCGTTTGCCTCGCGAGTGTACATGACGTACGGTGTGCATCCACACTCGGCATCGCAGTACGACGACGCGCTGGAGAAGGAAATCGAACAGGCCATGAGCCACCCGCGCACCGTGGCCTGGGTACTCTACGCTGAGCTAGCCGTTCACGGTGCTCATTGGCTTCGCTCTTACAACAAAAACAACTTTTGCAGGGAGAGTGCGGACTGGACTTCTTCAAGAACTTGTCAGAGCAAGAGGTCCAGAAGGCGGTCTTTGCTCGTCAGCTCCAGAAGGCTGTGGAGCACAATAAGCCGCTCGTCATCCACTCACGTGACGCTGAAGCGGTACTTTGCAGAGCTCTTCATCTTGAACCGATCGCACTTTGCCGACAATCAACATTGCCACAACGAGCAGGACACATTGCGACTCTTGAAAGAGCACGTGCCTACCGAGTGGAAGATCCACATGCACTGCTTCGGCGAGTCCCCGGAGATGGCCGCCGAGCTGCTGGCCCTCTATCCCAACGTCTACTTTGGCTTCACTGGTATGCACATTCCTTGGCTTTGCACCCATCATTGTTGCTTGGAACTCAGATGTTGATGATGGTCATTAGGCGCGATCACGTTCGCCAAGGCCGGACGGGCGCCCGAGGTAGTCAAGATGGTGCCTCTCAATAGGCTGCTTCTCGAAACCGATTGCCCATTGTACGTTGTTGCGAGCTTTTAGGAATGCACTACCTCACCGGGCTCACATTGCGCGCCGTGTGTGACAGCATGGCGCCCGAGCCGCACCGAGGAAAAGTGGCCCAGCCGGCAATGACTCCCCTCGTCGCTAAGAAGGTGTGGTGTCCAACGCACGCAAGCACGCACGCGCTCAACAACAAACACTGCACTCACGTGGACGCATTGTGTCCCCAACACACACAGGTGGCCGAACTCAAGGAGATCTCACTTGCCGAGGTCATCCGGGCCACCACCGAGAACGCGCGGACCGTCTACTCTCTGCCCAAGAGGGAATGATCGCCCAAAAGCACATGTTTTTTGGTTGCTGGGTAACCGTTTACGGTTCGCTGAAACGTTTTAGCGCACAAAAAAGAAACAAAGTTGAAAAAGAAACTTTTTGCCAAGAGAGCAGACCAAGAAGATGGAGGCACCGCAGAGAAACGACAAGTCAAGTTCCAGCAGTCAGGTAGTGGAGGACGGGGAGGTGCTGGCCCGGTTGGTGTGCATCGCGACCGAGATATACCCGGAGGGTGAAGGCGAGGACCTGCGCTACTGTACCAAGGCCTTCGCCCTCTACCTGACCGCCGACGGCCGCCTGCGCACCGACGAGCCCTCCTCAGGCAGCAGCCTGCCCTGGTACGCCCTTGGCAATGAGCACACCGTGGTCCGCACCGACGAAGGCGGCTGGCGCGGCGTGTGCTCGTCCGACGGCCACGTCACCCTCCAGGCCAGCGGTAGCCTCCCCAAGGCCCAGGCACAGCCCCAGACCACCACCGTCGATCGACTGCTGGCCGGCCGCCTGCTCCCGCCCTGCAGCCTGGCCGGTACCGTCACCACCACATCCGCAGCGGCCCCAGGCCGCTTCGAGATCGTGATCGTGTCGGTCGAGCTCGTTGCCGCCGGCCAGCCAGCGGTGCCGGCCACCTGGGACCACCTGCTCGGGCTCCTGAAGCGCCTGCGGGC
>NW_004457739.1:1874-3761 GCF_000313135.1 Acanthamoeba castellanii str. Neff | reverse complement strand
CGCGGCCAGGCTCGACCTGGTGTGTCCGATCTCCAGCGGCGGCGGCGGCCTCCAGGCAGACGACCCGATGTCAATCCAAGGAGAGAACGGACAGCAGCAGGTGGTGGTCTCAGTCTCCACCAAGGCCGTCGACACCTACGACGCGCCCTCCGAGCAGACCATGATCACGGTGCGCGTCGTAGGTGGCCACCAAGCAGGCCATCAGCTCCACCAGCGACTCGCCGCGCTCGCCGAGTCGGCCACCGTGACCTCGAGCGAGGAAGAGAACGGGTACGACGTGGGCGACGAGACCCACCACCCGGCGGCAGCCGATGGGCATGCAGCCCTACTCATCTACCTGAATCGAACCATGGGCAACCCCAACGTCGAGCTTCGCAAGAAGGTGGTGGCCACCGCCGCGCTGGCCGCCGTCGGCCGCCTTCTCGGCCTACCTGCCCCGCCGGCCTCTGATGACGCCATCGCCGATGCCGGGCTGCGCCGAGACGGCGACAACGACGACAACAAGAAGCTGGCGCAGGCCGTGGTGGATTTCTTGTGGACGGTGATGCGCGTGACAACATGGGACGCCGACGAGGGCGCCTTCCCGGTGTCGCTCGGCCAGTGGAAGAAGCGGGAGCGTCGATTCTACGACGATGCCGAAAGCAGCGACCAGTACGGCACGCAGCAGGTGGTGGAGGAGGCCACCAACCTGAGCCTCGCGTCCTTGTACAACCTTTTGTGGTAAGAACGACTTTCGGCCGGCCATCACCCAATTAAAACAATTTTTTAATGAAGGAAAAAAATGATTTAAACGTGTTAAAAAAAAGGAAATAAAAATCGAAACTCGACGAGCTGTTTCGTGTCTGTTTTCCTCTCCGTGCTCCAGGCATCTTACGGCGGCCTCGAACTTTCCTGGCCATACACACCAGCAGCGAGCTAATCGAGCTAATCGAGCAACAGGTACCGACATCCATCTCCCCACCTTCAATCTTATTTTTGTTAATGGCAATTCAAGGTTTTTACTCGCCCCATTCACTTTTTTTGATTTTAAAAATTATTTATTTTTGTGTTGATTTGAAAAAACAGACCAGGCGACATGCACATGAGGGCGAGCGCCAAGCACAGACTGGCGGCCATGGACGCGTGCGTGCGGTGGGGCGGCCGCTTCTGCGTGGCGTTCGTGTGGGCCTTCTGCGCGGTGGGCTACTGGTCCGTGTGGCACTACGTGTTCATTCCCTACATGATGTACACCGCCCATGACCCGTTCCACATCTTCATCCTCCTCGTGTTCCACGCGCTCGTCATTCTCTGCCTCTACTCCTACTACTGCGCCATCCGCACAGACCCCGGCTTCGTTCTCCCCGGCTACGTGCGTGACACACACACACAACCGCACACGCACACGCACACGCACACGTGACTCACTGTTGTTGTTGGGCGCAGCTGCCGCCGGAGATGGAGGAGGGACGGCTGCACTCGGTGGCGGAGCACGATGACGAGCAGGCCGCGAGCGGTGACGAGCAGTCCGACGACGGCGGCGCCCGCGGCGACGGTGACGTGGAAATGAAGCTGCTGCGCGGCAGCGGCGGTGCTCGCGGGCCGTCGAAGGGCAAGGAGCGCATACGCGATCGCGATGACGATGGCTCGGCCAGCGACTCCGATGCCGATTCCTCATGTCCGACAGCGACAGCAGGTTCGTGTCACACACACGCACACACGACACACGACACACACACACGACACACGACACCACGACACACGACACACACGACACACGACACACGACACACGACACACGACACACGACACACGACACACGACACACGACACACGACACACGACACACGACACACGACACACGACACACGACACACGACACACGACACACGACACCACACACACACACAC
>NW_004457739.1:0-1848 GCF_000313135.1 Acanthamoeba castellanii str. Neff | reverse complement strand
CGCTCCGACCCGTGGCTCTGGAAGCAGCTCTACCAGCGCCGCTTCGGCCCGCACACGCTACTGGTGCCGCAGGTCGCAGCTGCCGGCAGCGACGGCCCCCGAGCGCAACAGGCGGCGATCGAGGACCTGCGGGAGGGCTTCTCCACTCCGGTGGCCGACGTGCGGTCGATCTAGAATCGACAGCCGTGGCCTACAACAACGCCTCCTGGTCTTCCGGCGCTTGTTAACGACGACAGCGAGAACGAAGAGGTGGATTGGAAGCGGAGATACGAGCTGGCCACGCGCAAGGACTCTGACTACCTGTCATCTCTCGTCATCAACGACGGGCTCTACATCGTGGACGGTGCCCATTTCCCCCTTCATTTACACCCTTTCGGGATATCAACTTGTTGACCGGTACTTTCCGCACATAACAGGGCACACGCAGAACTCGGCATCGAGCGGCAATGTGACCCGCGTACAGGGCACTCGGCTGCGCCTGCAGCATGGCCTGCTGTGGGCCGAGATGCAGTACTCGTCGGGCTCCTCCTACAATCGCCAGACCGGAGGTACAGCACTGGTCACCGCCTCACCTACCCTGCGTGAAAGAAACTGACCCGGTCTTCATGCTGTCGGTCGTGTGTGCTGTGTCGTGTTTTGCTCCGATATTCAGCCGTGTGGGTGGGCCGGTACGACCGCGCCAGCAGGGTGGTCGAGTGGCGGGAGCGGTACGCGACGCACAGCGGCCTCTTCCACTACACGGGTCGGGTGGTGGACCACCACACCATCACGGGCACCTACCGGTGGGACGTCAACGGTGCCACGGGCACCTTCGAGCTCCACCTCGCACAACCAGAAGACCACTCGCGCCGATGGTGAACTGTTCTGGCATCTTGGCGCCAGTCAGAACAGCAAGAGCAGTTCTTGCACCACCGAGCAAGCCCAAAAAAACAGGTTTTTCCTGGTAAACTGTATCTCTTTTATAAAATGTGGTCACCAACCAGAATCCAGAAAAACAAAAACTGTTGAAGCGGATGAAAAGGGTGCGAGAGGAAGAAGCTGGGCAGGGCCAAGAAGCGAAGCCAGACGCGATAAAAAACAGTAAGAGACTGAGATTGGGAGAAGAAGATGAAGAGAGAGGTGAGGAAGAAGGAGTGTGGAACCTGCTGAGCGGCCTGCCCTATGTCGTACTCCACCAACTGCTGGGCTACCTTGCCACCTCATCGTCGACCACTGTCAGCGCCGGTGCCCTCCGCGTCTGTTTTTATAACATAATTATTTTTATTTTTAATTATTTTTGTAATTAATGTTGTGTGGGATACCGCAGTGGTGCCCGAGGTGTGCCGTGTGCGCGCCCAACGAGCCCTCTTTGATTGGCCCGACGACTGTGACTCAGCCACTACACGGCGCCAGCAGCTGCACGGCCTTGCCCCCTAGTTCGTACCACCGACGACCTTTGTGTGTCGTCCACGCTGTCTATCATGACGTTGCTCTATTAGGTGCTGACCTATGCGGCGCGCACGACAGCTTTCAAGAAAGGGAAGAGCGAGGCGCCAAGCAGCAATGGACGAGCGTGGCCGCGCTACGTCTCACCTGCCGCTCCGTCAAAGCTGCAGTCGACGAAGCGCTCAACACCCGCAGCGGCCGGCGCCTCAAGAAGGCATGCGCGCTCGCCGAGCCGCTCGACCAATTCCTGGCCCACCACTTCTTGTCGGACACAACCACGAGGGCCGGCGGCGGCGGTGGTGTGCCCCTGTTCTCGGCGTCGGCCGGCGACGCACAGGCCAAGAACCGCGTGCGCATGATGGCCGAGGCGGCGCTGGGCCTGGCCGGCGCTCGCATCCACCAGGCGCGTCTCGGCGAGGTGCT
>NW_004457700.1:12507-67856 GCF_000313135.1 Acanthamoeba castellanii str. Neff | reverse complement strand
CTGGACGTGCACCATGTGCGACCACCTCCAGTTCGCGCG
The DNA here is from genome assembly GCF_000313135.1 of Acanthamoeba castellanii str. Neff. Classification (NCBI taxonomy): domain Eukaryota; phylum Discosea; order Longamoebia; family Acanthamoebidae; genus Acanthamoeba; species Acanthamoeba castellanii. Next base: position 67,817 of record NW_004457700.1, on the reverse strand, counting down.
CAACACCAAGTGTCGCCGGTGCGGCGCGGCGAAGCCCACGCCCGAGGCGGCGCGCGAGTACAAGGCTCGCAAGCGCGCCGAGGCCCAGGCCGCCGAAGCAGCCCGGCAGGCGCGTGAGGCCCAGATCCAGGCCGAGATCAAGCGAAAGGCCGAAGAGATGGCGGCGCACGAGCGGAGGCTGACGGCCGCCGTGTGGGCGCAGGCGCGGCTGTTGCTCATCGGCGCGTGCGACGAGGCCAGCCCGCTGTAGCGGCTGCCGCCGGAGCTGGTGGAGGCCATCGGGCGGTGGGCCACGGCGCGCCAGGCCTGCTGGGCGTCAAGCCGGCTGGCCTGGTTCAAGTCGCAGGCGCGAGCCAACCCCGCCGACGACGGCTCCACCGCAAGGGTGCGGGTGACGACCTACGACGCCGACCCCTACGGCGACAAGCCGTGGCCGGAGGACATGCGGGGCTACACGCTCACTTACCACCACTCGCGGCGCAAGCCGGACCAGGCCGCCGACGACCCATTCACCATCGGCTGGTGGGAGACGCACGGGTATACTCATACGAACGGGTTCAAGGAGTACTGGACGGAGGCGAAGTTCCTGGCGAGGGCGAGCTACGACGCAGAGTGGAAGCGGTGGCTGAGCAGCAGCGACATCTCCGCCTTCAGAAACCTCAAGGACTAGTTCTGGTATCGATTCCCCAACCTAGGCGGAAACTAGTGTGGGTGATTGGAATCTGGTCCCAAACCTGGCTAAATGGCTCCTTGCTAAAAGGTTGTAATGTTCGAAAAAAAAGCAAGGCCTGTTACCAGCAGTGTAGTTAGTTGATGTTGACTGGCTTGTGGGAATGTTGGCCGCACTCCTTCGGAACATCGAAACGAGAGCTGGCCGGGTTGGTGGGCGAGAACTGGTCTGCCTGGTAGGTGTAGCTGGGGCCAGGGAAGGGCGAGAAGGCCCAGTAGTAGCCCAGGACGTTGGGTTGGCTCACCGGGACAGCAACCTCCAGGTATTCATTAGCTGCGTGCACGAGAGGGAACAAAAACAAAATCAGCTGGTGATTGGTGCTCGGCGAGGGCATCCGTACCGCTTGGTTGGTACTTCCACATATTGAAAACATTGTTATTCGTGTCATTGTAGACCTGGAGAAAAGAAGCCTTCTCTACCCAGGCCCACATCGGGGGCATCGCTTTTCCTTCCGTGCGTTTGGCGTGGCAAACACGCCTGCCGCCGGTGTTGGTGACGGTGTAAGTCCAGCCCTGTCGTCACGCACACACCTCATTAGCGAGTTGGCGAGCGGTCATCATCCTGCAGGCTGGTGGGAAGGGGTGACGGTACCTGGTCATACCTCTGCAGCTCGTAGATGTTGTTGTCGGGGTTGTCGAACGTGAGGATGTGAAGGGACTTGCCGGTCGGCTGCGACACATAATACCAAGCTGTACCGGCCGGTGGTGAGTTTTGTCGCCTACGGAGAAGAGTGAGTGGTACGCACTGTTGCCCCATACTAAGCCTTTGGTGCCGTTCCTGATCGCCACGACGCCAGAGGACTCGAAGGTTTCTGGCAGGTTTGGGCGCACTGGGGTCGGGGCGCCAGCACAGGCCACCACGGTGATGGCTAGGAAAATGCAGAGGGTGATGATGTGCATGTTGGCGGGTTGGCAATGCAAGTGCAAGAACCAGACCGGCCACTGCTTTCATATCGGGCACTACTGCGCCGCTACAACAATTTGACCAACCAGAGACAGGTGCAATCGCCGCTATCACCAAACACAGGCGGCGGGAGGATCGTCTGGCACTGTTTCCCAGCGCACCCTGGTTGGGCAAACCGCACCTCTCCCGAGAGTGTCCAGCTTGTGCTTGCAACCATCAGCGTTGCCCCACCCTTGGCAGTGACAAGCCCAGCTTTCTAAAAAGAAATTATTTCATTTTGTTTTTCTTTTTCCCAAGCACAAGTAAAAGAAAATGGAGAAGGTGAAGAGTGCAGTGAGCCGGGTGTATGGATCGGTAGCGGCCAAGGAGGACAGCGGCAGGGGACACCAGGAGGGTGCACGACGCGTCGCCCAAGCCTTTGGCTACACGGTACACCCTGCTGGCACATCTTTCCTCCAGCACACTATTTCGTTAATCTTTCATCATTCAATCCATCAAATTAGGAAGAAGAGCTGTCATCCATCCCGCAAGAGGCCAACATGGGCCTGTCATGTGGCAATTCGGTCAAGTACGCCAACCTCAAGGAGGTACCGCTCCCCCACTGGATGTGTTTTCTACGCTCAATTTCGCTCAATGCGCTTGATTCGATCCTGCAGGGCGAAGTGGTGGTCGACTTGGGTAGCGGCGGTGGTCTGGACTGCTTCCTCGCTGCGCAGAAAGGTGCTTGCTTTACACCATGGCCCAAGCCAAGTGGTGTCCACACGTGTTGATAATTAATTGACCGATGTTCTGTTGCGCACCACAGTGGGCAAGAGTGGCTCAGTGATCGGAGTCGATATGACGGAAGAGGTGTGTGCCTCTACTCTATAGGGTCCTATAGAGCAGAGGTAAAGCGTTTTGTATGTAGCAGGTGAGTTGCTTACTTGTGTGTTGCTGTTGGCGGGCGGGCGGTAGATGATCACGCTGGCCATGAAGAATGCCGCCAAGATGGGCGCCAAAGCCTCCATCGTCGATTTCCGTAAGGGCGAGATTGAGGTGCGTCAGTGATGACAGCACGACACACAACACGACACGTTCGTACAGTCACTGACTGGCCAGCCACCCGGACACAGAACATTCCCATCGACGACAACACGGCCGACTGCGTGATGTCCAACTGTGTCCTCAACCTCGTGGTACGTGGACCACGTGTCGAAGTCACGCATTCCACGCTTTGTCTTGATCGGCCCTCAACTAGTTCCCTCTCTCTCTTTCCTCTCTCTCTCTCTCGTGTACGTCCAGCCGGACAAGCAGAAGGCCTTCCGGGAGATCCACCGTGTCCTGAAGCCCGGCGGCCGCCTCGCCGCCTCGGACATCGCCCTCAAGCAGCCTCTGCCCAAGGAGCTCTGGTATACGACATGCACTCACGCGCTCATCGAGTTCTTGAGCTCTTACTGAGGGCCTGCCTCGCGTGATGACCAACTCAAACTCTCATTTCCCCCCCCCCACCAGGAGCGACTTGATGACCTACGTTGGGTGCATCGGTGGGGCGGTGCTCATCGAGGACTACGTCCAGCAGCTCAAGGACGCCGGCTTCTCGGACATCGTGGTTGTCGACACTGGGGCTGACCTGAACGCTTACACCGAAATCGGTACCAAGCGCCCTACAAAATGCTGCGCCTTGTGTCTGACCACACACACACACACACCACACACCACACACCACACAACACTCACCAGGGCCGAATTGCTGTGCGCCCGCGGCTGAGGACCTTACTGGCCTCGCGGCGGCGGCTAGTGCGGGTACTCTTGGCCCCGCGAAAGAACTCTCCCAGTCAATCCCACACGTATCGACTTACTCTCGGCTCTTCTTTTTTGCAGGGAGCTCCTGCTGCGCTCCCGCCGACTCGTGCTGCGCGCCGGCGACCAAGCCGGACTCGTGCTGCGCGCCCGCCACCAAGCCCGAGTCGTGCTGCGCTCCTGCGACCAAGGTCGACCCGTGCTGCGCGCCCGCTGTCAAGTCGGACCCGTGCTGCGCGCCCGCCCCGGCGTCGTGTTGTGCCCCAGCACCAGGTACTCTTGTTCCGCTTGCTGCAAGGCGGAACAAATCTTCTCCTAACGCCTCCCTGCGTGTGCGGATGTGTGCCGATGTGTGCCGTGTGTCGATGTGTCGATGTCGGAGCAGCGTCGGCTGGCTGCTGTGGAGAGAAGGCTGAGGGGAAAGGCGATGATGTTGAATTCGGCACTGAAATGACCAACATGCTCTCCAAGGTACATCCCCCCTCCTTCCTCTTCTACTTATTTTGGCCACTCACCCCCTTTCCTGCAGTTCGACGTCAACGCGTACGCGGCCTCGGTGCGCGTCATGGCCCTCAAGCCAGCACTGCCCTGAGCTGCTGTCTTCTGAAGCGAAGAGCTTGTGAGGTCGGCAATAAAAACGGAGTTTATTTATTTTATTTTAAATAACATAAATCAATAAAATAGCTATTTTGATTGTCTTACCGCAGTTGCTATGCCGTTGCTCGGGAAGAGGCCCTTCGAGCCCCATCCGCTCTCTCTGCGCGACCTCACGCACACTGACGAAGTGTGGGTCATCCGATTCACTGATGAGGCCTTCCGTACCTACGAGTACCGCCCCCAAATCCAAAAATCACCTAAATTTGTCCAATTTGTGGGCAAAAGAACTCCTTTTTATCAATTATGCTTTGATTTTTGATTTTTAGACTGGATCTATTTCCTCAAATATTTATATTTGATTTGATTTGATTTGATTTTATTTTGTTTGTGGCCAGGGAGTACATAGAGCGGTGGGAGCACTACCGGCAGCGGGTGTGGACCTGCCGCTACACCGGGCGCACGGGCCTCACCTACGAGGAGGCGCTGGTCTCGGAGGCCGACGCCACCCACCTCTCCCTGCAGCTCCCCGAGGAGCAGCTCACCGAGATGGCCCTCCTCATGCACAAGTTCGTGGGCGGCCTCGAGGCCCTCGTCGAGCACGTGCAGAAGCACTTCCGCGACACCGCCAAGAGCGGCAAGACCACCACGCCCACCAAGGCCATCATCAAACGTGCGCGCCACCTTTGTGTGTCGTGTGTGTGTGTGCGCGCGCGCGGCGAGTGGCGTGTGCGGCGAGTGCTTAGCGTTGCGTGCTTGTGTTGTGTCGTGTACGTACGTGTAGAGGTGGTCAGGGTCGTGGCCTACAAGGATCCGTACAAGGGCGCACCGTGGATGCTGGTGCCGCGCGCCGATCACTCTCGCTTGCCTTTCACTTTCCGGTGGTGTTCATATTGTATTGTACGTGTCGTGTGTCGCGTGTGTCGTGTGTGTCGTGTCGTGTCGTGCGCGACGCAGAAAGAGGATTTTTGTCGGAAGCACAACCTTACCGTGTCGCGCGAGTTGCCGGCGGCGCTGATGGAGGCCAAAGAGCGCTACGCGGAGCGGCACAAGCTGGAGCGGGACACCGACGGCGCGGCCGAGGACTCGGGCGACGAGGACAAGGACTCGGGCGAGCCCTCGCCCGCTAAGCGGAGCCGCGTGCGGGAGGGTCCCAAGGACGACCTCGAGCTCGAGGGGGCCGACGCCCAGCCGCCGGAGCCCTGCAGCGACTTCACCATCGAGCCGCGCTACGTAGGCGACATGCTCATGGCCTTCAACTTCCTGGTCAGCTATCGGTACTGCACGAAGCGCTTCTTAGTTGATCGTCGCTTGAGCACCGCACTCACCGCACTCCACACACACACACACACACACACACACACCACAACCCGAACGCACACGCACACGCACACGCACACGCACACCATACATGTAGACAAAAGCTTGGAATTCAACGCACGTTCACGTTGGGGGACTTTGAGAGCGCGTTGATTGACGAGTACCCGGCCGATTTCGTGGAGGAGGCCATCGTGCGCCTCCTCAAGGCGGTCTACCACAATGACCCCACTGCCAGCCGCGTGAGCACCAGTACGCCACCTTCACCCTCAGACCTAGGTCTGCAGTCCACCTCAACCGCCACCTTAAACTCGTGTTGCCCCCCGTGACGTCACACACAGACACCTACGATGTGGCGCTCTGGAAGTGGCTCAAGGCGTCGAAGGCGCTCGACCCGACGGCGGTGCACCTGCCCGGGGTGAAGCTGCGCGCCATGAAGGACGAGTCCTTCCACACACAATCGGCCCACGTGAAGATCGCCATCCTCGCCCTCCTCGTGCGAGCGTGCCTCGACTCTGCCGCCATCAGGTACAACGCGTGCGCGCAAACACGCTGCACGACACGACACGCACACGACACACACGCCACACACGCCATACACGACACACACGACACACGGTGGTTTTTGTTAACGTGTGAGGGATGCAGGCAACACCTGGACGAGAGCTACGAGACCTCGCTGGAGCTGCAGAAGGAGGAGAAGGAACACGAGGAAGAGGAGAAGCAACGCGAGAGGGTCACTGCGGCCTTTGAGCGGAAGAAGAAGCAAACGGTACCCGCTCTTTATTTATTTATTTAAAATTATTTTATTTCCGGTCTAATGTTTGGTTTGGTTTGTTTTGTTTTGTTTTATTTTATTGCAGGAGCTGAATTTGGAGAAGATGGTGGCCAAGCTTCGGGCAGTGCCGTTGGGCTTCGACCGGAATCACCGCCGCTACTGGTTCTGGCCTGCTGCAGGTACGACACACGACACGACACGACACGACACGACACGACACACGGCCAAGAACATACAGAGGGGTGCTCACCCGCTTTGTGCGCGCAGGGCCGCGCCTGTGGGTTGAGACGCCGCCCGCCTCGTTCTACGACTCGCTCGGCATTCGCCGCCCGCCTTCGCTGCAGGCCGACGAAAAGCCGGCGGACGAGCACAAGGGCGAGGAGGACAAGTCGGACCGTCAAAACGGCGACGAAGAAAAGGAGAGCAAGAAGAACGAAGAGAAGAAGAAAGACGAAGAGGAGGAGGAGGCCAAGAAAGAAAAGAGCGAGAAAAAGAAGCAAAAGAAAGAGAAGAAGGAGGAGAATGGCAAGGCCGACCACATGGATGAGGAGGAAAAGGAGGAAGAGGAAGAGAAGGAAGAAGAGGAGGAAGAAGAAGAGGAAGAAGAAGAGGAAATCGAGCAGGAAAACGATGGCGTTGCAATCTCGTCGTGGGCCTACTATGACACCATTGAGCAGGTACACCTTCTTAGCAACACACACGCGCGCGCACCGTCGCACACGCTAAACACGTGCGTGGCGCAGGTGGATGAGTTGATTGAGTTCCTGAACGAGGAGGGACCGCGCGAGAAGGAGCTGAAGGCCAGCCTCGAACGGAAGTACCAGAAGATTCTGGACGCCATGAACCGAACCTTCCACTCGACCCGCGCCCAGAGGCGCGCTGTGATGGTGCCGCAGTACGACCTGCCCGTGCGCCGCTCGTCCCGCATCGCTGCCGTGGCGCGCCCGCGCCGCTGACCTGATTGTTTCCACAATATCACCAACAAAATAATGTTACTGCCAACCATGAGGTTATGTCCCAATTAGGACATGTTATTTGTTTGGTGCAGCCAATGGCCCAGTCTCATTACATTCCTGGGGCTTGGCCCACCAGTTGCATGAAGGCCATGACAACTGAAAAATTGAACTGTGAGAGTGGGACAACTTCTGATTGCAGCCTCCTGGACATGATGCAAAGGGAGACCCAACTGCTTTTTCATTTTCATCATGCACAACTACCAGATCATGGAGCACATCAGCTGGCAAGGTTGTCATGCAGTCTGGGAGTGCATCCAAAGGGACAATATTGGCAGCCACATGGAGCTGAACTGGCGTTTCTTGGAGCTGCTTGTCAATGGTTCTGTGCAGGACCCAGGTTGTTGGTACCACAAACCAATGTACTACCACTTTACTATCCCAGTGATGGATGTCACAATTATATACTGATTGAGTTCAATACAGTTGGCTGAGGACCTGTGCAGCAGCTTTGATCAGCTCTGACGCCTTCATGTTGCTGGACTTAGCGCTCCAGGGCGCAAGCTTCCAAGACCTCTGGCGTGAGGCTTTTGATAGTGGTGAAGCGCAGGGTCTTGATCCCCTGGGCTCGCAGTGACAGGATATCATCCTTGTGCCTTCAATCATGGTCCACCAGAGAGGAACATGTGGATACATCTCCCTGTACCATTGCATCACCTGAGTTGTGCTTATCACGTGGCTGCAGCCATGCAGGGGGATCACATGATAGGCGTTTCCAGCCAGTACCCCATAGGCCTATGATGTCAGTGCTATGATGTTGCCAAGGCAAGATCACACAAGGGGAGGAAGAGCTACACATACCCAAGGCAATTTGGAATGGTTCAACGTCATCCTTGCCCTCAACTACGAGGACTTTTCTCTGGTAGGACCCCAGGACAGCCAGTTGACTGCAACTCCTTTTTTCATCTTCAACCCTAGCTCCTCCGTGACCAAGCAGCGGGGGCCACAGCGAAACCGCCACATCTTCAGGGCTGCGAAGTATCTCCGAGGCCAGGTGCGAGGACTGGACCCTGGGGATTCTAGCCTCGACAACATCGCCAACTACTTCCTGCTTGAGCAGGAGCAAGTAGAGGACATCATGCAGCAGGCGAAGGAGTGCGCTGACGGACAGCTGGGAAAGCTCGACCAGCTTCTAAGCCAGGAAGTTGTCGTAGTGCTTCGTCCGCCACGACCCCATCCTACGGTTGGTTGTGTGCATGTGTGCGTGGTCAGCCGTGGAAAAAGGGAGGGTGAGGGTGGGGTTCGCACGTCCCGCACAGAAAGCGGGAGCGGAGAACAACAAATGGCGCGTAACTGTGTACATTTTCAACAGAGAGGCGTTCCTTCTCAAGGTGTGTGAGAGGATTGACGAACTGGAAGCATCCCGTACGCTCACGCCTTCGGAGCAGTGCCTCTGGTGCCCGCTGAATCTAACAATTCCCGATTCAATCACCAGTCACAGGGGAAGGGAAAGGAAAAGAGAAGGTCGATGAAGGTGAAGGTGAAGTTCAACCTGCGCCTAGCAACGTACGCCTCCCATTTCCTATGTACGCTTTTGATGTTGCCTTGTTGATCAAGTCGTGTACAACCAGGAGTGGCAGAGCCGATTTCGCCGACAACTAGTATTCAGGGGCTGCGACAAGCGCTGGACTGCGAGTCAGAAGCAGGCGCACAAGAGCCTGTGGCAGGAACAGGATCCGAGACAACTTCTTGCCGGCATGCGGACCTTCTACCAGGCGGATGACTTGAAGTGGCCCGTTGAAGGCAGCCTACTCGGAGAGCAACTGGAGCACCAGGACAGCCTGCGGCAGCTCATACGGGCGGACGTGTTCGAGGTGCTTCCGAGCACGGCGTTTGACCCTCCCTTTGACGTGAAGGTGAGGCCGATCGAATGAACATCCACAGAGGTGCCGCAACAATAGCAATTCATTACGCCGCCGTGTCTCCAGCCAAACAAACAAAGGGAACAAGAGTTTAGAGAAGGGGGGAGGCGGGGGAGGGCGACCTTCTCCTGCGGTGGGCATCTTCCTCCTCCTCCTGGTGCTGCTGTGGCTCACGCGCAGGCGACGCCTTGTCGGCCGCCGCCGGTTCGTCGTGATCGCCGTTGGTGGTGGCGGCTGTGGGGGTGAGGGGCGAGCGAGAGCCCTTCCTGGCGTCGCGCCCGCGCTCCCGGGCGTCGCGTCGGGACACGGCGGCGGCCGAGATGTCGTCCCGCGAGTTGCCGTCCAGGTCGGCGATGCTGCCCCTGTCGCTCTCCCTCTCCCCGCCGCCTCCGCGCCTCATCTGCTGCTGCTGCTGCTGCTGCTGGCCCCTGAAGCCGCGCGCCTCACCGCCATCGCGTCTGCACACACGCACACGCACACAACCATGCGTGCGTAAGCAACCGCACACGCACGCACGCACGCACGCACCACCACACACACGCGCGCAAGCGTACCCGTATCTGGAGCGATCCTGGTAGTCGTCACGGCGGTAGTCGCGGTCGCGGTCGTTGTAGCCTCTCCGGGTGTCGCTGCGGCGGTCGCGACCGTAGTCCGAGGAGCGGTGGTCGTAGGCGTCGCGGTCCTGCCCGATCCTCTCGCGGTCCCACGCGTTGTATCGATCGCGCGGGTTGTAGGGGCGGCTCGCCGTCCCATCGCGCTCATCGTACAGGCTGCAGTGCCCACGCGCGCGTGAGTTGGCATTTGACACGCACCGCACACACGATACGACACGTGTGTGTGTGTGTGTGTGTGTGTGTGTGCGGTGTGTCACGTACTTGGTGTGGCGGGCGCGGTATTTGACGCCGCCGCGGCCCTTGATGTTGCGGCCATCGCCGTCCCTCCTGTCGCGTTCGGGCACGGGACTCCTGCCAGCCACACAAACATGCAGCACGTTGTGTTGAGAAAAACACACTCGACTTTTGGTGTGTCGTGGTCGTGTGTGTCGTGTGCGGTGTGTGTGTGTCGTGTCGTACTTGTCCTTGGCATCGCGCTCCTTGCTCTTGCTTCGGCTGCGGCTCCTGCTGCTATCGCTGTCGCTGCTGCTGCGGCTGCGGCTTCGACTCCTCCGGCTCTTCCTCCGGCTCCTCCTGTCCCTGTCCCGCGCCTTCCTGTCCGCCTCGTCATCGCTGTCGTCCGCTCGCTTCCGCTTCTCCTTCTTCTCCTCCTTCGGCTCCTCCTTCATACGGTCGTCGTCCTTCTTGTCGACGTCATCGCCATCGCGCTTCTCGTCCTTCACCTCCTTCTTGTCGTCGTCGGGCTTCCTCGCCTTCTTCTCGTCATCGTCGCGGTCGTCGTCGGAGCTGTGGTCGGACTCGGAATCGGAATCGGAGCTGCTCCTCCTTCGGCTCTTCTTCTTTCGCTTTCGCTCTTCGCGCCTCCTCCGCCTTCGCTCCTTCCTCTTCCTCTTCTTCTCCTTCTTCTTGCGCCTCCGCTTCTCGCGCTCGCTCTCCGACGACGACGACGAGCTCTCCGACTCGGAATCCGACGAGCCCGACGCCGACTCTGAAAGTGTAGCGCGCATGTGTGTCGTGTGCGGTGGTGCGTGTCGTGTGGCACGAGTTAGATCGTGTGCGCACACACGTGCGCGGTTGCAATGCAGCGGAGCATTGGGGTGGGGCGTACCTGACTCAGAGTCGGAGCGGGAGCGCTTCTTCTTGGACTTCTTCTTGGCGGCAGCGCCGCCGGCGGAAGTCTCCGCCAGGGCCTGTTCGTCGGCGGGCTTGCCCTCCGTCGCCGCCGTCCCGCTCTGCGCGGCCTTGGCTGTATTATTGGACAACAAGTGAGCAAAAGTGGAAGAAGACGACACACACGACACGCACACAACGCGCACACGACACGCAACACGCCACGCGCACGACAAAGATGGGAAATTGATGGCGCGAGGTACCGACGGCGGACTTCTTGATGAGCTCGCCGCAGTTGGCGATGGACACGTAGGAGAAGGGCTTGTCGCTCTTGTCGGTGAGCTCGTTCTCCACGATCTTGATCACCTCCTGACCCGCAATCACGCGGCCAAACACCACGTGCTTGCTGTCATCCCGCACACGCACACGCACAACACACACACACAACCAGAGGTGAGTCAAAGAGACGCACACGACACACACACACGACATACGAGTGATGACTTACCCGTCCAAGTGGGGCGTGGACACGGTGGTGATGAAGAACTGGGAGCCGTTGGTGTTGGGACCGGCTGGCGACAGAATTGAGTTTCAGTCAACGGCGGCTGCGGCGGCGGCTTGGGCTGAGCTGGGCTGGGCTGGGCTGGGCACGCACCGTTGGCCATGGAGAGCAGGAAGGGCTCGGTGTGCTTGCGCTTGAAGTTCTCGTCGTTGAACGTGCGCCCGTAGATCGACTCGCCGCCCGTGCCGTTGCCCTTGGTGAAGTCACCACCCTGAGCGTAGTCACCGCACGACGCACATGCGCGGTTGGTAAGAATGTTGAGGAGGAAAGAAGAAGGAAAGAGAGGGAGAAAAGGCGAACCTGGATCATGAAGCCCTTGATGATGCGGTGGAAGCACGAGCCACGCAAGTGGAGGGGCTTGCCGGAGAGCTTGCTGATGCCCTTCTCGCCGGTGCACAGCGCACGGAAGTTCTCGGCCGTCTTGGGCGTGACATCCGTGTAGAGCTCGAAGATCACGCGGCCGACTGGGTGCGCACACGGTCACAACGCAGCGCACCCACAAACAAGAAGATGAATGAGATGCAGAAGTAAATTGATGAAAAATTCTGAATATTGTAGAATTTGATTCGTTGGGGCGGATCTGAGCTAACAATTGAAGTGGAGGCGATCTGGCCTCACTCGGTTACACGATTATGACCAATGTAGGAGAAGATGGAGTCTAAAATGATGTCAAATTCAAAAAGGGAAGGAAGCGAGGGCGTACTGGGCTTGTTGTCGATGGTGATGTCGAAAAAGGTGCGCGGGAAATCCGACATGTCGAGATCTGCACGACGCCACTGATGATTACTTGCAAAGGGTACTCAACCCGCAACTGCCGGTGATGGCAGCTCGATCAAATCAAGAGTCTTGGATCGCGCAGAGAAAAAGAAAAGAAAAAGAGCTTGTTGTTTCCTTAAAGCACCGGCTGACGTCAGCAGCTTTTTGCTGGTGTTTTTTATTCTACTATCAGACAGCATCGTGAGAGCATGGAGTGGCCGACACGAGAGGCCGAGGCCGATTACAGGCGCGCGGTGGACCTGCTGAAGTGGCCCAATCGCGCCAATGGCCTGGAAGGTCTGCTGTTGCTGCGGTCGCTCGCCGTGGCGGGACGTCACCCCGCCGCCTCGTGGACCCTCCGCGCCTGCCGCCGCTTCCCCAGGTACCTGTTTTTTTAAAATATATGTTAAAAAAATATTTAGAGAGAAATACATACGTATATCATTTTAAGAGATGTATAAAAACAAAGTTTACTTCTTCTATTTTCTTTTACCAATATATTTCTCTGTGTAGCGGCACGCAAGCAAGTGACGAGGATTGGGCGGCCGGGATGGACTGGGACGTTGCCATGGAGGTCTGGCGCGTGCACGCCGAACGCGACGATCACCCCATCGCCCACTACCTCCTCTCCCGCAAGTACACCATCTTCGTACTCATCATCATTACAACGTCTAACTGGCGCCCATTTTCCTGTGGTGTAGTGGCCAAGAGTTGTGAAGAGGAGCCACCGGCCTGGAGTACGCACCTGCAAAGGGCAGCCGACTTGGGCTACCCGCTCGCCCTCAAGGCCCTCGCTGTGTACACGCACACGCGCACCACCACCACCAACACACACACACACACACACACACACAACCGCACACGCACACGCACACACCGCACACAGGCTTACTGGCGTATGGAGCAGCTGCTATGATGGGGGGCGGGGAGTGCTCATCGATCTGTTGGAAGCGGTGAAGCTGTTCGAGAAGGCCGTGGCCGCCGGCGACATCGATGCCCAGTACGATATGGGCGTGGCCTTCCTCCGCGGCTGCGATGAGCCGGCTCAGTTGACTGGCGTACTCGCCCGCAACCCCTCTCCTACCAATCGCTTCACCACACCCGCACACGTGCCTGACCACACGACACACACGATGACGTATCACACACGATTACATACCACACACTACACGCAGGCAATAGGCATGCTGGAAAAAGCGGTTGCGCTGGGACAACCGCAGGCAATGACCAGATTGGGGCTCTTCTACCGCGAAGGACGCCGCGGTTCGTGCCATGTGTCGTGTGTGTGTCGTGTGTGTGTGTGTCGTGTGTGTGTCTCGTGTTGCGATCGTCTGATGCACGCACCGACAGCGGGGTTTGCGAGACGGTGGGCGGTTGGGCCGGAGCAAGACCCGACCAAAGCGGCCGAGCTCTTCCAGCGCGCAGCCGACCTGGGCGACCCGGAGGGGATGCGCCACCTGGCCGACGCCCACGCAGACGGCCAGCAGGGCGTGCCGCGGGACGTGCGGCGCGCGTTCCAGCTCTACTGCGAGGCCGCCCTCCGCGGCTCCTCCGATGCGCTCACCCGCCTTTTCAACCTTCTTTTACTCGGCGTCACCACCTCAGGTCCCTACGCTCACGCCGCACACGTAGCACACGACACACCACACGACACACGCTGACACGAGACGCCGCCAGGTCAACGCCACGAGGTGCTGTCGAACGACGCCGAGCTGGCGCTGCAGGCCTTCGAAAGCGCGCGCCAGTACGGGCACAGGGGCGGCTCGTCCGGCTGGCTCTTTCTCAAGAGCCTCCTGGCCGCCTACTTTACGCCACTTATTGGCGCCGATGACGGCGCAAACGCGGCGCCCGCGTCGCTGTTCCACATCTGCTGCGCGCGGGTGAACCGCGAGATCGAGGCCGAGATCTTGGCGCGGGCTGCCGGCGGCGACGGCGAGCGACCGGGTCCGTTCGAGCGGGCGGTGGCAACGCGTGTGCCGTGCGACGCGCGCGAACGGCTGACCAGTGCCAACTCGTTGCGACAGTGCGACCGGCTCGGTTGTAGGAGAAAGTTCTTCGGCGACGGTCGCATGACACGCGCCTACTGCTTCGTGCCAACATCGGCGTCATCAGCATCGTCATCGTCGTCGTCGTCGTCGCTGGACAAGGTGGTGGCACGCCTCCACTTTTGCAGCGTCCAATGCTGGCGGCAAGCTATGACGCTCGGTGGTGGCGCACGGCCCGCGCTGGGATCACTGGTGGGGGTGGTGCAGGTGGACGATTAATAAAAAAAGAAAAGAAAGACACATGAGACCTGCGAGCATGGAGTGGCCGACACGAGAGGCCGAGGCCGATTACAGGCGCGCGGTGGACCTGCTGATGCGGCCCAATCGCGCCAATGGCCTGGACGGTCTGCTGTTGCTGCGGTCGCTCGCCGTTGAGGGGCGCCACCCCGCCGCCCGTGGACCCTTCGCCTGCCGCCGTCGGCGTTCCCCGCCAGGAGTTACCTCCACTACCATTAATTTTATATATTTATTTTTATTTATTTTATTCGTTGTTTGTAGCGGCACGCAAGCAAGTGGCGAGGCTTGGGCGGCCGGGATCGACTGGGACGTTGCCATGGGGTCTGGCGCGTGCACACCGAACGCGACGATCACCCCATCGCCCACTACCTCCTCTCCCGCAAGAGGTACCATTGCCATCGTCGTCATCAAATCGTGGTGTTGTGCGGTTCTGGTTGTGCATGACGGTCATCACCATCCCTGGCTGGTGCTCACTTCCTCGGCCAAGCAGAAGCAAGATCTTTCCGCCGCGCGCACAGGGGCGACGGGCACGCCTTGCGGTTCTTCAACCGCCGACCAATTCTCTGCAGTCGCCGATGACGGCGCAACCGCGTCGCCCACCTCGCTATTCCACAGCTGCGCGCGGGTGAACCGCTAGATCGAGGCCGAGATCTTGGCGCGGGCTGATGATGGCGGCGACGAGAGGCCAGGCCCGTTCGAGCGGGCGGTGGCGACGCGTGTGCCGTTTCCATGCTGTCATCACCAACCATTGAAACACTGTCATTAAGCATGTCACTCCTTTGGTTTCTTTGACATACATCTGATCAACAGCATCCTGGACCTTCTTGAATCGTGTTGCAGTGGATCCATCCCGAAATTTCACCAAATAACTGGCGCTCTGGAATTACCGACAAATTAATCTGGCCTGGTCGGCAGTAGAAGCGGAGAACAGGAGAAAATGGAGTGGAGAGTCCGCCGGACCCGCAGCTGACAGCGCCCAGGTCTGAGCTCCACTCCACGAGAGCGCGACGGGAGAGGGCTGCCTTTGTGTCCGCGCCAACCCCACCGCCTCAAGCCGCCCCGCACTTGATCTTGTGTTTGTTATGCAGAAGAAACGTTCAGACTCTTCCCTTTCCGAACCACTTCTCCCTCTTCAACAACACAACGACGACTACAACGTTGGAGACGACAGCTCGCACTACCGACGGTCATCATCATCATCTGCGGTCGGCAGGCACCACAAATCAGGAATGGGATTCACATGGAAACACATCCTCTACTTGATCGTCATGATGACGATCGGTGCCGCGCTGCTCGATGCCATAATCAACGGCGGCCTCGCAGCCCTCATGTATCATGACCAAGTACGCTCCCATCTTGGGCACGTGCACGCTACAAAATTTAGATTTCATTCTTTTGTGGTCGATCTCGGCCTACAACGTTCCCTACCGCTATGATCATAGCGCACATTCATTGTAGTCTTTAATCGTTTCTACTCATTTCCCAGATTAGTGCACAATCTCAATCCATCGTGTTTCTTTCGTACAACAGGGAAACATCAGGGTGTGGGAATGGCCAAACACATTAGGCGGCGACATCATCATCACAACGCTCCTCACGGGCATCCTCACGTGGATCATTGCCTCCAACCTCGTCATGCGGTACGCAGCACATAAAAACGAAACAAATAAGTAACGATGATAAGTATGCCCATATTAGGAAAAACAAGAAAGTGATAATAACAACTTACATAATTCATAATTAAACGTGAAATTATAATAAATACTACCCACCACACGAGGCTCTATGAACTCACACGTTTGTTGTTGTTGTACAGGGATCTCCGTGTCGGTGTGCCGCTGCTGGGAAAGATGGGCTCGCTCAACCTCTACTCGCCCGAGTTCCGCCAGGGCAAGTTCTACAACTACTTCCTGCGCATGGAGGACCTCATCCGACTGCCCGGCAAGGGCAACTGGTACGACGGCGCCGTGTCGTGTGGCCCACACTGACACGTTTTTTTTTTCTTTCTTTCTAGTTTACTTTCTTTGCTTTCGTCGCGACTAACTTGTGCGTCTCTATGATACCGCGACACCACACAGGAAGAAGCACTTCGTCAAGTTCATTCTTCTGGTCCTCAGGGGCATCCCGTTCACCCTCATCTGGTTTGTCGTCTTTGGTTCGTCGTCCTCACACCTTTATCGCGCCTCTGCAATTATTTATTTGTTTACTATAATTGTTATGTGTTTTTTTAAAGCTCCGGCCACGTTGGCCGTGATGATGGCCCTCGAGTACGGTGCCGGCATCAACCTGTGGTGGCCCTCGGCCGTCGTCTTCAAGGCCATCTGGGGCGGTGGAATGGTTCGTGCACACCCGCGCGTGTCGTGTCGTGTGTCGTGTCGTGCGCTCGGACATATTTTCTGATGCTATGATGGGCTCCTTCGTCTTGTGCAGGGTCTCTTCGTCACGCCCGCCGTAGGTGTGCTGGCGATGGCCAGTTTCGAGGACAACGAAGCCAAGTCGGTCAACTCCGACGCCGCTGACGCCGACTCCGAGAGCGGCCTCAAGTCGGAGACCAACTCCACCTACGGCACCGGCGAGGAAGAGGAGGCCTAACTCGCCCACACCCACTCTCTCTTCTCCCTCTCTCAACTGTTCACTTCACGCATCCAACACGATGACGTTGGAACACAACACAACACCGCACACGCACACGCCGCACACGCACACATCAGTTTTTTTTGTTTTTTTGTTTTTTTTACTGCGGGCCGCGGCTCAGGGAGTGGGCGCCGACAAAGGGACGGGGCAGGCGGGTGCCGGGCTCGGGGAACTCGGGGAGGACGACCCAGTCGGCGTCGCCGGTGTTGAGGAGCGCGCGGAGGTAGTCCTGGACCTCGACGTGCGTCAGCCGCTCGGCCTCCGGCCCGACCAGGTACTCGACCATGTTGAGCATCACACATCGCAGCATATCGAATGCGTCCTCCAACGCCTCCGCGCTCTCCACATCCTCCGGCCGCACCACTGCCTCGCGCGGGTTCACTGTGTGCGCGCACGACACTCGCGCGTGAGTGTCGCGGTGTGTGCGGTGTGTGTGTGTGTCGTGCGCGCGGTGAGTGCGGTGCTGTTGTTGTTGTTGTTGTGTACCTCCGACGTAGAAGACGACCGAGGGGCAGTGGTGGTCGTCAAAGACCGGCGTGCCGTCGCCCATGTCCTCCCGCGCGGCGTAGGCCAGGGCCACGTGGAGCGGCAGTCCCGTCGTGGCGCTGTACACGACCGCGTCGACCGCGTACTCCTTGTCCTGCAGCTCGTCACCGCCGCCGCCACCATCGGCGTCGGCGTCGACGATGGTCTTGGCGATGTGAATGCGGCGGTAGTAGGTGTTGGGGTCCAGGGCCGCGAGCACCCCGACAACGCCGCGCGACATGTTGCCCCGCAGCCGCGCCACCGCCTCTGCGTTCTCCGCCGTGTGTCTTCCATCTGCCGCACACGCACACGCACCACCGCACACGGTGAGCGTGTGTCGTGTGTCGTGTGTCGTGTGTCGTGCGGTGGAGGAACGCACCGAATGTGTGGAGGCGGAGGCGCTCGAGGCCGATGGCGCGCCAGTCGGGATGGCCCACGAGCCGCACGCTCTGCTCCTGCTCTCCGTTCCACGGCAGCCGGGCCTCGCTCGCCAGCGTCGGCGCTCGGTGAGTCGATGGCTGCGGCCATGACGTCAGCACGCCCAACAAGGGCCACGTGTTGAAGTAGACCCGACGCCACAAGTCGGCAGAGAAGGTAGACGAAGATGCAGAAGTGGATGAAGACGAAGACGAAGACGATGAGATAAGGGCGTGCCAGTCGCGGCACACGAGCTGGGCGCGCACGAGGTCCGCGACGTCGACCCAGCCCAACACCGTGCAGACCACCTCCAGAGGCAACTCCGGCAGCTCTGTAGTTCGGAAAATTATTATTTTTAATTAAAAAAAAGAAAAATGTGTATAACCTTTATGTGTAAAATAAAATTATGATAAAATAAATAAAATGAATCAATTAAAACGAGCAAGAAAAAACTTACGGGTCGCTGGGCGCTTGTTGGGCGGGGTGGGGGTCTGTTCAGTATCGGAGTTGTTGTCGTGTGAGGACGCGGACCGCGCTTTCCGCTTCCTCATCGTCGTCAACGGCGCCTCCTGCTCCATCCTCCTCGCGTGCGTCGTCTTTTGCTGTTTTTGCTTTCTCTCTTTCTTCTTTCGCTTCTCGTTCTCTTTCCTTTCTACCACTCTACCGCCGAAAGCCCCGGAACGGAAAGCTCACTCGCCCCCGCACCGCCACATCTCGTCCTATGACTCCTTCGCCGACACGTCTCCGTCAGACAAGTGAAAACAAAGTTGAATGGTGTCGTGTAATCACGCCATAGTGTCAACACATTCACAAACAGATGTACACCAACTCAGGTTTTGGAAAGAAACTGTTTTTTTTTGTAGGGGCGCAAGAAGGGAGAGACCAGGCACGGTGCGGGGATAGAGGAGAGGAATGACCGAAGGAGGAGAGAGAGAGAAGGAGAAGAAGTGAGAGAGCCTGACAGCACCACCCAATTCTAACACTTGTGTGAAGTGTTCACGTCGTTCCAGGCTCAGGGGGTGGCACATGTTGCCCTCAAGTTGTCTCTCTCTCTGCCTTCACTTCGAGTCTAACGACACCGATGCAGGGCCTTGAGGGACTCTAGAGATCAGTCCCGGCCGTTCTTGCGCTCCTTGTAGGTGGTGACCACCCGCTTGCCCATGCAGGTGACGACGCACAGGGTGAGCGGCTTGCCGGCGGCGTGGGCCTTCTTCAGGTTGTCGCTCAGCTGGCCCGACGCGATCTGGATGTCGGTGAAGGTCTCGCCCGAACGGTCGCTCGCCACCAGCCGGCCGTCCTCCTTCACCTCCTTCAGCTGTGTGTCGTGTGTTTGTGTTTGTGTGTGCGCACACGTCAGCACACAACATCGCACACGCACACAACAATGACACACACACGCACACACACGAGACACGTACGAGCATGTCGACTTTGTCGAGGTCGGGGAAGGTGACGTCGTCGGTGGAGCCGCAGATGGCCTCGATCTTCTTGCCGGTGAAGATGTCGAGGCCGATCAGGTGGCACTTGGCGCTGCCGTGCTTGCCGGTCTTCGAGGTCGACATCTCCACGACCTTGGCGGGGTGGGTTGCTATGCAACACAACCAGAATAAATGAGTGTGTGCTGTTTGTAGGTGTGTGTGTGTTGTGTGTGTGCGGTTTGTGTTGAGTTGTGTGTACCCTTGAGAAGGACAATGTCGCCCTTTCTCACGGCCGAAGCTTTCTTGAAGGAGACGTTCTCATCATCGCTCGAGGCCATTTGCTGCAGATGTCCGAGTGCTCCTTTGACTTACTGCTCGCCCATAACACCACAATGTATAAAGGAAATATACATCAGTCTATACTGCTACATGCTGCAAGAGATGTGTGCATCATTTCTCGTTCTGCTACGTTTGTGTAGAGGAACGTACGTTTGGGTGATGGATTCCAGGGTAATGGTGGAAGGTGGTGTTGGTCTCTTCTAGCTCGTCTCTCTCCTTGGCTGGTGGGCAGGGGTGAGACAAAGGTAGAAGAAGAAGGGGGTAGCCTTGTGTAGCTGTGAGTTGAAAACAAGACAAGAGGAAAGCGAACGGTGGTACTGTAAATTTATGGACATCTCAACTGGGAAAAAAACAGGACACAATCTGGGTTCGCTGAAGCTCAGGCGACATTCCTCATGCATTCCAACAAGTTGGCCTGGTGGTCGCACGGAATGGTGGTGCAGTTGGCAGCACCCCCGTCTGTCCGTCAAGCGGGTGACCTGAGTTCGATTCTTAGTCATTCCTCACAACCAACCCTTTCTTTTCCATCCATTGGCAGGCTTGTGTTTCGGGGTGGTAGTGCAGTGGCAGCATTCCTGGTTAGTGTGCCGGAGACCTGAGTTCGATTCTTAGTCATCCCTCTCATCACCATTCTTTTCTGTTGGGATTGGGGATTGGGGATGGTGGTGCAGTGGCAGCATCCCCGACTGCCAAGCGGGAGACCTGAGTTCGATTCTTAGTCATCCCTCAGCCCTCGTTTTCCCACCGCACAACGACAAGAACAAGGAGGGTTGCAGGAATCCACCACCACCGCCTCTGCACTCCCTCTCATGTTGCCCAAAAAAATCCTCCCACATACAGCTATGAAATGGTTTTGGTTTTTATGTACAAATGTAAAAACCCACTTGGCTGTTTGTTTGTTGTACATTGGACTTCTTCAAGACGGCGCCTTGGTCGCGTTCCTCTCCGCATCGCCACCGCCGCCGTTGCCATTGCCTGCCACCCCGCCACCCTGCGCCCTGTCGCCGCCCCCAGCGGGTGGCTTGGCCGTGTGCTGCGGCAGTTTGCCCTGCGAATGCCTGAGATTGGCCTTCGTCGACGCCGCACCGCCGCCGCCACCGCCGCCGCTGTTGTTGGTCCGCTTGCCGCCACCGCCGCCGCCGGGGGCGTTGTTGGGGAGGTGGAGGTGTACGCCGGGGATGATCTGCGTGCTGGCGCTGCCGCAGCTGAGGTTGGTGTTGGTGTTGCCGCGGCAGCTGCCCGGGTTGCGGAAGAAGCTGTTGAGCGCGTTGATGTGGTCCGTCGTCGACGCGTAGAAGTGGGGCGGCGGTGGCGGTGGCGGGGTCGGGATGAGCCCCCCGCCGCCACCGGCGGCGGCGCTGCTGGACAACGCCGCAGCGATCGACGCCGTAGACGACACCTTGTCCCTGCGTGTGCGGTTGGGTGTGTGCGGTTGGGTGTGTGCGGCGTGTGCGTGTGCGGTCGGGCGTGAGTCAGGATAAGTGGACAGAAGAAAGGAGTCGGTGAGGGGGCGCCAACCTGGGCGAAGCGACGGGGGAAGGAGTGAACGAGTTGTCAAAGTCGGACTCGGTTTCGGTCTCGTCGTCGCACTCGCCTCCCGACGCTGCGACGCCCGACAAGTCAGTGACACGACACGACACGCACACCCCCGCACACCCCATGACCGCACGACACGACACGACCAGCGACACGACACGACACGACACGCGACGAACACGACAAGGGACCTTCTTCCTTGTCGGGGTAGGAGAGGGTGGCGAGGGCCTGGGCGAGGGCGGAGGTGGCGACCAGCAGGAGGTCGAGCGACTGCTTCATCTCCCCAACGAGGTCCGTCGAACGGCGCAGCGTATCGCTCGGCTTTCGGTTCGGTCCCGCCAGTGCTCGCCCTGCTTGCTCTGCAGAAGTACGACCCCATCAAATAACTGCGTGTCGTGCGTGTCGTGTGTGCGGTGTATCGTGTGTGCGATGTTGCGCAC
Source organism: Acanthamoeba castellanii str. Neff (assembly GCF_000313135.1). Lineage (NCBI taxonomy): Eukaryota > Discosea > Longamoebia > Acanthamoebidae > Acanthamoeba > Acanthamoeba castellanii. The sequence goes on along the minus strand of NW_004457700.1, from coordinate 46,208 downwards.
CATCGCGTAGTTGGTCGACGGCAGCCAGGATTTTAAGTCGCGCTCCAATTGTGGACACACCCTGCGAGAAAAGAACGCAAGCGCGCGTCAGTTCGGCCACCACTGTTTTGTACAAAAAAAAATCAACACGCACAAAAATAATTTAAAGATATACAAGAAGAGAGTATAAATAATAATATATATATACTATTTATCTAATGTTGTCGTATGACGCGTACCAGCTTCTCCAGGTGTTCCTCGGTGAGGTAGGGCAGCGTGTCGACGTCGATCTCCTCGTGCACGAACTTGTCCACGTACTTGCGCAGCCCCAGACCGCTCAGCCACACCGTGATGTCTGTGCGCAACACCACACACCACACACGACACACGACACACGACACACGACACACGACACACGACACACGACACACGACACACGACACACGACACACGACACACGACACACACCGACACGACACACGACACACGACACATACCGACACGACACACGCGGTAAGCCCACGGTCACGACGGCTAGACGCGACTGCGAGGGGGAGGGGCAAAATACCGTTTTTCCGCTTATCGTCGGCGTGTCCGCCGGAGCCTCGTCGCGCGGGCGACTTGGCCTTGGTCTTCTCCTTCGGCGGCTTGATCACTTGCTCTGCTCACCAACCCCACGTCAGCACCGCGTGCGTGTCGTGCGTCGCGTGCCGCGTATCATGCGTGTCGTGCGTGTCGTGCGCCATGCGTGTCGTGCGTGTCATGCGCCATGCGTGTCGTGCGTGCGTGTTGCGTACCGGCGTCGAGCAGGTAGAGGTCCTTGAAGCGGCGGCCGCCGTCGCCGCCGCCGAAGACGAGAAGGGTGGAGTCGTCGAGCGGGGTGGCCGTGTGCGCACATCGGCCGGCCGGCGTGTGGGCCGGGTGCTGCAGCGTTGGCCGCGTGAACGTCAACGTCGCCGGGTCGAATACATACCTGTCGACACCAAACTCAGTGTGTGCCGTTGTGTGTCCTGTCGTGTCGTTGGTCGTGTGTCGTGTGTCGTGTGCGTACAAGTCGTTGAGGATGCGCGAGCCGTCGCCTCCGCCAAACACCAGCAATTTGCCGGTGACGCTCTGTGCGCACCATTTCGGAGTCAGTGTTGCTACAACATTCAAAAAACAGCTGCACCATATTTTGGTACATAAGTAAATAGTAAAAAATAGTAAACAGCACAACATGATATAAATAAATATATATAAATAAATAAATAAATGATATAAATATATATATATAAATATATATAAATAAATAAATAAGTGCGTACGGTGGCGGTGTGTCCGGCCCGAGGACATGGAATCTGCCCATGGGGCGAGATCTGTTGCCACGCCATCGACTCTGTTGCGGTCGCAACGAAACGTAAGTCTGATGCGTTTACGAAATAATATTTCGCACAATTGCAAATTCAGTTTCCCAAACCAAAAGACATCTCGAGAGCGTACCGGTGTCGAGGATGTGTACGTCGTTGAGCATGCGCGTGCCGTCGTGTCCGCCGAAGATGAGGAGCTGGTCGGTCCCGATCAGCGTGGCCGTGTGGCCCCAACGGCCGGTCGGGTTGGGACCCTTTGTGATCGGCCGCGTCCACGACATCGTCACTGTTCCATCACACGCCGCACACGCCGCACACGCCGCACACGAGACACACACACACACACACACACACACACACACACACACACGAAGCAACAACAAAAACGATGAGAAAAAGTAAAGCAAATAGGGCGGGGCGGGCGCACCTGTGTCGAGCACGTACACGTCGTTGTAGACGCGCGAGTCGTCGCCTCCGCCAATCACCACCAGCTTGGTGCCCACTTTTTATATAAATAGTGAGTCCGCGACAAAAAGAGTGAGCGAGCTGGTGCCAAGGAGGTGCGCGCAGTGGTGCCAAGGAGGTACCAAGGGTGGCGGTGTGTCGTGATCGCGCTGCGGGCGACGTCCCAGCCACGTAGGCCTGCGACCACGTCATCGTTTCTGTTTGTTCGACGACACATTGGGGAGTGCTAAGTGACACGACACGACACGCAACACGCAAGTTGTGCGGGCGGTCATGGTACCGGCGTCGAGCAGGTGGAGGTCGTTGAGGTAGCGGATGCCGTTGCCGCCGCCGAACACGAAGAGCCGGTTGCCCACGGCCGACGACGTGTGGCCGGCGCGAGGCCCCGGCACCGGCCCCGACGTGATGGGTTTGCTCCACGTCAGAATCGGCTGCGGTGCGCTCACCAAGTCTGCAGCAGACCCCGCGACACGACACACACGACACACACGACACACACGACACACACGACACACACGACACACACGACACACACGACACACACGACACACACGACACACGGCAGTCAGTGGTGGTGGTGGTGGGGTGTGGTGCCATGGGCCACGGGCCGAACCGGTGTGGAGGACGTGGAGGTCGTTGAGCATTTGGTTGCCGTCCCAGCCGCCGTAGACGAATACGTTGCCGTTGCCCACCATGGACGCGCTGTGGGCGCACCGAGCCGACGGTCCTGCGCGTGTCGTGCGGTGGCGACGCGGTGGTGGGTGGCGGTGGTGCGGTGAGTAGAGTGAGAACGCGGAAGAGGAAAGCACGGTTGCTGCTGACATGTGTTGTTTTTCAGGGTTTGTGTGTGAAGCGTGAAGAAGTGGGGTGCCAAGCGAACAAGCTTGGAACTTGTGGTGGCACCTTCCACCCAATGGCATCACGCCTCATAAAACGGGGCCAATCCCCAAAAATCGGCTGCCGAGTAAAAAATAATAAAAATAATTACTTTTTTAAAAAAAGTGGCCGAATCAGGGCAAGCGTGACTCAAGTTGTTTGGCGATGGTAGCCGTTGTGTCATAAATAAACCACTATTATTTTCAATCCAGATAAAAACAGAGAGAAATAAGAACGAACGATCTGCACAGGCAGGCAAACTCGTACTGAACTATGGGCAAATAAAATAAAATAAAATAAAATAAAATGGTTGTAATATATCAAAAGAAGGCGACAGTACCAGGTCCGTTCATGCTCGGTCGGGTCCATGCTTTGCGTTGGGCGTTGGGTGCCGAGCCGCCCCCTTGCTGTTGGGACGGCCTCTTCTGCATAATCGTTGTGCCTTCAATTCTCGCTAATTTAATCCTGTTCGCCTCTCACGTGCTGTGTGGAGGCACTTGCTGTTGTTGTGTATTGTGCAGGGGTGTTTCTTGCTTGAGGAGGAAAGCAGAAAGAGAAGAAGATCAGAAGAAGACGCCAAGAGGGGCTGTAGTAGGTGCCTGCAGGCGCTTCACCTGGTTCTTGTCCAGCGACGGTTGGCAGAATACAAAACCTGGCGCTACTTCGGTGGTGTTTGCCTGCGTTGTGTCGTTGCCTGCGAAAGGCAACCGTTCACTCTCTTGGAAACAACAACAACAAAAAAAAAAAAAACAAATGGCTGCAACAACACTGCAGTGTTGCCTTGGCTTGTGTTTGGGCACCTGCGTGTCCAGAGGCAGGCGCAACCAAGTTCGTCAAGGTCTCGCGCTGCAACAGCAACGCGTCCATTGAACTAAAAGAGGTCCTTGAGGGCTTCATCGAAAAACAAAGGAAGGGACAACAACTTGACAAGAGCCTCGTGCTAATGAGTTGTCATGTTGGTGTGAATCATCTGTTCGAGAGGTGATGGTGGCAGTGCATTGCCAGTTCTGCCGCTCTTCATTTCCTTGTCCTTTTCCTTCGCGAGCAGCCTTTTCTTCGAAAGGTGCCAAAAATTCATCCCGCGAGCGTTGTGATCAACGATTTGCGCAACCAACATGCTGCGTCCGGTGATCTCCCGAAAGGCCTGCGCAGCCTGGCCCTCCACCCTCCAGCTTGGTGGCAGGATTGCTCCCGCATCTTCCCTTTCTGCACGCTCCTCTTCGAATTTGCGATTAATCACACGCCCATCTGCATTTTCTGCCTCATCTTCTGTGATTGGCGCCACCGCTCGACGATTCAAATCGTCATCTTCAACTCCCAAACGCCCCTCCCCTTCTACTTCTTCCTCCTCCTCATCTGCATCTGGTTCCAAAACGACCAACCATGCGAAATCTTCCTCTACGCGCAACAAGATGGGACCCGCCGCCGCTGCAGCCTCCAAGTCTTCGACCCGCTTTGCCACGCCACCCTCTGCCACTTCCGCCAGCTTCGATGAGATGCCTCTCTTCCCGCCCAATTTGGCGGCTGGCGGCGCTCCTACGCGCAAGATGGGCCGTCCGACCATCTACCACTACCCGCGGTCCAAATCATCGTACGGCGCCATCCGCCTGCTCGAGGCCTGCTCGCTCAAGCCCATCATCATCGACATCACCGTCGATCCCCTCCTCCCGCGCGACGTAGAGCGATTCATGGCCGAATTGGGCATCGACGATCCGCGCGACTTCATGCGCACCAGCGATCCGCTCTACGCCGAGCTCAACCTGCACGACCCCGCTCTCGGCCGCGACGCCCTCATCCAGGCCATCATTGATCATCCGCGGCTCATGAGGCGGCCCATCGTCGAGCTGCCCTTCCGCGAGCAGGGCCAGCGCAGGCGCGCGCTCGTCATCGCCCAACCGCCCCAGAAGCTCTTCGGCGTGATCTTCAACGAGAGCGAGGAGGAGGCCCTCGGGCTCGCCACGCCTCGGCCGCTCGAGGAGACCGAAGCCGACCGCTGGGCGCGCCAATGGAGCCAGGCCGAGGTACACACAACACGCGCCATGTGTGTCGTGTTGTGTCGTGTCGTGTCGTGTCGTGTCGTGTGCTCACTGGTGTGTGCTTTGCCGTCGTCACAGGGCCAGTTCCAGATCGACCCGGAGCAGGTCGCCCAGATGCGCGCGCAGCTGGCTGACACGGTACGTGCGCGCCTGCGCTCCGTTGGTCGTGCCTCGTTGCTTGCGTGAAGCTCACATCTCGCGTGTGCGTCGTGTGCGTGTGTCGTATCGCGCGTGTGTCGTGTGACGTGTGCAGGATGAAAGCTTTGAATTCCCGGAGGAGACGGACGAGATAGGCGAAGACGACGAGCTGCCGTTCGCGATCGACGATGACGTCGAGGCGGCGGTCAGCGACGACATCGACGAGGCCGAGCTCCACCGATTCCTGCGCGAGGAGGGCCTCGACGACGAGATCATCATCGACCACACCACCACCGACGACAACGCCGTCGACGAGGCCGGCGAGACCCCCGACGCCGCCGCCGACCACCACCACCGCCAGAAGCAGCAGCGGCGCCGCAACGACGACGCCGACCCCGAGTTCGCGGCCAAGGTGAACGCCATCATTCTGGAGATGGCCAAGAAGGCGGTCGAGGAGGAGGAGCGGGAGCCGCACAAGAAGCAGAAGCAGAGGGGCAACAAGCCGGGGCAGCCGCACGTGACGGCGGAGGAGATGACGGAGCTCCTGGAGCGCATCATGGAGGTGGCCCCCCCGCCCCCGCGACAACGCCCTGGCCGACGGCGCCTGCCCATCCCGCCCGCCCCCGCAGCCAGCAGCGAGCAAGAATAAAAGAAATATCCCCTTTTCTTGACCGACAACAACTACAGCAACTTCTGGCCACCATGAACTTAGAGGCCTTGGCTGTGGCTGGGCTTGCAATGCCCTTGAATCCATCTCTCTAGGCTTCTTGGTACACACATGCACAATGCATGCAATACACACCATGTTGTGGACAAGTTCAGTACCTACCTCAATGACTATTGCATGTTGATATGGGAGTGTGCAAGAATTCATGATGAGTTCCCAATCAGGAAGGTGATGATGTAAACCCCCTCACAGGGCCTTAACCAGAAGAGAGAGGAGAGATGTGTATGGTGACATAGATGTTGAGTCCTTGGCCTTGTAGTGTTGAGGCAGCAATGTGGGCTTGGCAATCCATTGAAAAGTCAGGAACAAGGACAGGAATGACTGAAGAAATTCAAACCACAGTGATTCAATTTTAGCCACTTGATGCCCTACAAAGACAGGCCAGACATAAGCAGGACATTCAGTTTGATTGGAATCTGATCAACAGTGAGGCCCAGGTATGTGCTCCAGCTTACAAAGAAGGTAAAGTGGTGCAAGCAGGAGCAACACAACCAAGAGATGAAGTGGCTGCTCAAGCAGCAGGAGGCTGCAGCCAAGCTCAAGGAGCTGACTGACCAGACCAGTGCACAGGACAAGGGCAACCAGCAAGAGTGACCAGCAAGGGTTACCAGAGACCACAAGCAAACAGTGGCAACAACAGAGGAAGGCAGAGGAAGGCAGAAACATGATGGAGATGAAGGTGGACACAACACAGATACATGCTCAAGAAGAAGGTGCACATGGCACATGTTGGTTGAAGTAAGCACCTCCCACCAATAAAGGTAGCTCAACTTTTCTCCCTCCCATCATCAAAGTGGTAACCTGCTTGCCAAGTGCATATTTACACAAAACACATGCATGACCAACCACACTATGCACACAACCAACCTAATGCCACTGCTTCACATAGGGCGTCCAGACCAACCTGGCCATATGCATGCTGGGCTGAGGTGACAGCAACCCTAACTGGTTTGTTGTTGAGGGGATCTACCAGCAGCCCATCAACAAAGTACATACAACAACCACTTGATAAGAGTGATTAAGGGCTAACAGTGAGTGCGCCCAAGCACAGGCACTCATGAGCCATCAGCAGGTGGGGCTGCTGGAATGCTCTACATAACTAGGAGATGGGACATGACTTTCCCTCCTATTTAGGCAAGTTTTATTAGGGGGCAGCCTGTCTCCATGACTGGTGGAGGGGATTCCTGTCAGTGCTCTCACTTGTGTGAGGCCTACTGGCGCTGGCTACACAGTCTCCTTGGGCTTCCCCTCAACATCTCACCAAAATGTGTAAATCCTGCTCACATGCAATCAAATCTAGGGAAAATAATTTCAAGAGGCGCAGCTGTGGGACCAGAGCACAAGGAGGGTGGATGTACCATTTCCATGTACATGTGACCTAGTGCCTGCCTGCCTTTTGTTTGCCTCAGGTGATCCCCTCCAGGACCTGTTTGCCCATCTTTTTCAACAAGCTAACAACCACAGGGCAGAATAAAAGGGTATGGTTCCTGGTCATCCTCCTCTTCCTCTTCTCCAGGCCCCTCCTGTTCCCAAGAGCAGCTCTGTGTTGACATAGGTGGTGAGTGCATTTGCCACCTCCCTCACCTCTTCCACTGCTGCACACAGAACAAGCAACTGGGGTTAGGGCCACTTACTCTAATCTTACTACTTTTTGTTTTTTTAAAAGACATAATCACTGTATAATTCATTTCCCATTCCATATGATTTCTATTTTTCCCTGCACCTTCTTGGGCCAAAATGGCCCTTCCTGTGGGCCTAGAGCTTGCATCCTCATGTTGGAGATTGGTTTTGCACTACTTTACATGACGATACAAAAACATTTATAACACCAACAAATTAAAGTAATATTACTGCTGCAACTTAAGTCCACGTTTGGTAAGTGCATACTCCGCCAAATAGAAATGGCCACTAACGGAAGTAGAGGCATGGCCTCTTTTTGTACAGCTGTTTGTCCCCCCCCCCTGTGATAATCCAGGAGCACCAAACAGGTAAACTGTCCTCAGGGCAGGATTCCATTGGTCCAGAGCTGGAAGTTGTCGTAGTGCTTCGTCCGCCACGACCCCATCCTACGGTGTTGGTTGTGTGCGGTGGTGTGTGCGTGCGGTCAGCGGGTGGGAAACGGAAGAGTGATTGGGGGGGACTTTGTACGCTTCGTTGATGAGGGACTGGGCGAAGGCCTGGCACTCGTCGGGCGAGAGGGTGACCTTGAACCGGTCCCGCAGCATCGGCACCGTCGTCTCGTTCAAGCAGCCGATCTTGTACCCTGCGCGTGTCGTGTCGTGCGTGTCGTGAGCGTGTGCGCACACACAAGGTGGCGCGAGAGGGCTTCGTACCGGGGAGCATCATTTCGACGATGTTGATGATGCGGTGGTAGTGGTTGCGCACTTCGAGGAATCCCGAGATGAGGAGCATGCTAAAGTACCGGAACGTGTCTGACGTCTCGCCTCCCATCAACTCCACATACTCGGCCTGCGCCGCACACGCCGCACGACACGCACCGCACACACCGCACGCGTGTTGGGTCAGTCTCGTGCGGGGGCCACGGCAACGAGCAGCGATGGAGGCGGGGGGATAGAGTACGGTGAGCTTGAAGGGCGCCTTCTCGAAGACCCAGGTGCCGGGACCCGTGCCCAGCAGGAAGCCGTAGTCGATGTGCACGATGTGCCCGTAGATGTCCAGCAATATGTTCCCGTTATGTCTGCGTGCGCACTTGCCCCGTCAGACGGGGGGCGGGAGGGGGCTGGAAGGGGCGGGTGGGGGCGGGAGGGTGGGTTTACCGGTCCTTGATTTGGAGGAAGTAGCAGACGAGCGAGTAGCCCGCCAACGACTCGACGAAGTTCCGCAGGGCGGCCTTGAACGTGGGCGTGTGTCGCTCGCCGTAGGTCTGGTGCGTGCACGCACGTCAGCACGACACGACACGACACGCACCGCACACAGCACACAGCACACACGGTACATGACACGACACGCGCAGGAGGGGAGGAGGCGTACGCGGAGGAAGTAGGCAGTGAGGGTGGGGCAGTCGGGGTTGCGTCGCTTGATGGCGTCGATCGACACGGCGTCGGGGACCACCTCGATGAACCCCGTCGACGATGACGCCGCCACGATCTCGTACCTGCGGTTCGCAGAAGCTCAGACATGTGCGATGAGCGTGTGCGGTGTGTGCGTGTGCGTGTGCGGCGTGATGGAGAGGTACGGTCGAAGCCAAAGAGGCAGCCGTTTGGCGCTGAAAATTTCGCTGAACGCTTTGATGAGTTGCATCGCCATCTGCACAGCACGCACAGCACAGCACGACACGACACACGACGCGACACGCGCGCGTGTAAGCCGACTCTCCGCTCGTGGAGTGTCGAGGATGTCCGGGCGCGCGCACCTGCTCTTGTCGCAGGTCGTCTTCGCTCTTCACGATGACCGCCTGCAGATCTGCGCGTGCGCGGGTTTGGAGGTCAGCGCGAGCCGGCGACGAGGAGCGGGCGGGCGAGGGGGTGGCGTACTCCAGCCGGGAAGCCCGCCAAAGGGCGATTGCTGCTGAATGCGCTTCTTGCGGTCGGTCCACAGTTCCTTGTACGCCGCCGCTGCACCCACCATCCCTTCATCAGACGACAGAAGGGGGCGGGAGGGGGCGGGAGGGGGCGGGTGGGGGCGGGTGGGGGCGGGCGCACTCATGAGTTCGTAGCGGGTGCGGCGCATCTCCTTCTCGCCGTCGGGCACGACGACCCACTCGTCGGTATCGCCGTCGGCGGCCGCGTCGTCGTCGCCAAAGGAGAGGCGCGGGCTGGGCGACCTGGCGCGCGCCGAGTAGTACGGCGTCGGCCCGCCCGGCGCCGTCGTCGTCGGCTTGCTCATCTTGAGCTGGCCCTTCTCCAGCACGTCGCAGTAGAACTCCTCCACCGACGTGATGAAGTAGTCGTCCCCCAGCGGACTGTCCACCAGCGCGTCCGCCTTCTCCGTCTCTGCAAAGGGGGCGGGTGGGGGCGGTGAGCGACAGGAGAGGGGGGGCGGGAGGGGGCGGGAAGGGGGGACCTTGGAGGGCGGCGAGTTGGGAGATGAGGGCCTCCTTGTCGTTCTCGACCTTCTTGACGATGGTCTTGAGCTTCTCGGAGAGGGCCAGGATGCCGCCCTTCGTCGACGTCCCGCCCTCGGCCGCCGACATCGACGACGTCGACAACGACGATGACGACGACAACGACGACGCTGACGTGCACATCGATGATGACGTGGACGACGATGACGATTGTGGTGATGGCAGCGGGTCGGCGCCGGGGATGCGCTGCTCCTCCTTGAGGTACTGCGCCCACTCCCGCTTCTGCTCCTCCATCGCCGCCAGCAGCTGCTCGTAGTCGAACACTTGCCTGCAGCCCTCCCCCCCAATACGTCAGCAAAAGCGAAAACGAAACCGTTTGGGGGGGGGGCAAAGAGCGAAGGCCGGGGAGGGGCGTACGGCTCGCGAGCGCGCCTCGCGTTGGACTTCTCACCCACCGCCGGCGACGCACCACTACCGGCCTCGGGTGGAGCCTGGGCCTCGGGGGCCGAGGCCGAGTCGGCCGGCTGGGCGCCGCCGGGCGGCGGGTGGTCACCGTCGCAGGGCTGCTGCTGCGGTGGTGGGTGGGGCTGGTCCTGGGCGTGGTCGGGGTGGGCGCACTTGCTCATCAGCTCCGTCGCATTGTGGATCGGCACCCCCTTGAACGCTGGCGAACGCACACGACGCGGCACGCATTAGTTGTGCGTGTGTGCGTGTGTGTGTGCGGTGGCGCGTGTGCGGTGGCGTGTGCGTGTGCGTCGAGAAGGCTTGGGGGAGGAAGGGGGAGTACTGTAGATTTGGGGCTGGGATTCGTCCTCTGGTTCTGATGCCTCGGTCTGCTTGTCCTTCCTGCCCATCCCAACTAAATGAGGACACGACACGACACGACACGACACGACCAACGACACGACACGACACACGCGTGTGCGGTGGTGGTGGTGGGGGGGGTACCGGTATTGGGCGAGGGAGGCTTCGAGGGTGCCGAAGGTGCCGCCCAGCTCGGCCACCTCCACGAACATCATGAACGGCGTCTGCCCCCACCACCACCACCACGACGAAGCCATGAGCTCATCAGACACCCCCGACAGCGAAAAGAAATAATTGAAAAAAAGAAAATAAAAATAAATAAAAGAATAATAATAAAAATAATAAATACGGAAAGAGGTGCTCAGTACGCGCGTGCGAGTCGGCAGACAGAAGGCGTCTTCCGCCACAACGCTCAGCAGGCAACTGTAGGGCTGCACCCGGGGTTCCACAACACACGACACACGACACACGACACACGACACACGACAAACCCGGTACCGTCGTCGTCGGTTTCGGACACGACACACGACACACGACACACACAGCATGAGACACGCACTCGAGTGGCCGGACGATGAAATGGAGCTGTATCGAAATGAAAACACAAAATCGAGAGAAAGAGGCGTACGTCGTCGGCGCGCGTGATGGGTAGGTAGAGGCCCACCGACAGTCCACCGTTCAGCTGGCCCAGCATCGCACGCAGCGCCGTATCTTCAAAATGAAAAAACAAAAACAAAAACAAACGTTCAATCACCAGCCAATATTCCCCGCGGGCTCGCGTCGTGTCGTGTCGTGTCGTGTCGTGTCGTGTCGTGTCGTGGGCGTACTTTTCTGTTCGAGGGGCACGGAATTGAGCATGGACGATAGGCGCGTGAGTGTCTTGACCAGCGTGATCTCGTCCAACCAAAACGATATCGTCGCTTCATCTGCACGCATGACAAAGGCGTCAGTCATGACACGCACAGCACACACGACACACACGACACACACGACACACACGACACACGAACCTGAGTTGGGTCCGAGGACGAGTTCCATGAGTTTTCGTTCGAGGAGGCGTGAACGTTTGAGGGTTTCGGGGATGGAGTCCTCGACGGCCGCCCGGATGATGAAGTAGGTGCGCAGGGCCAGGTGCAGCGAGTTGCGGCACAGTCCGATGAGCCACCTGCTCACAGCCGCACGACACGCACACGACACGCGACACACCGCACACGCACACAGGAGTGAGGACATGCGGGTCGGGTGGTGTGTGCGGTGGTGTGTGGGTGTGCGTACTCTTCGATGGCCTGTGGGTACTGCTGTCGTGTGAGGAGGAGATTGCAGAATTGGGGCAGATAGAACTCGATGTCGTTGAGCTTGAATCTCCGCAACTCCGCACACAGGAACTCTGCACACGACACGACACACGCGACACGCATGCATGCGATAGTACAGCGTGAGTACTAGGAGTGTGTGCGTGTGCGTGTGCGTGTGCGTGTGCGTGTGCGTGTGCGTGTGCGTGTGCGTGTGCGTGTGCGTGTGCGTGTGCGTGTGCGTGTGCGTGTGCGTGTGCGTGTGCGTGTGCGTGTGCACACGACCCGGCACATGCACAACGCACGACCAACGAAGGGAAGCCTGGGTACCGAGGATGGTGGTGCCGTTGTACTTGAACATTTCGTGGACGACGTAGTTGACTTCCATCGAACCGCTCAGCGACCGCAGACACCGCAACGCGTTCTCCTCCTGCCGAGTGGAAAGAAAAGACAATATTTAGTATTACAGAACTAATAATATTCAAATGTTGTGTAAAACTATGTACAAATCAAACGAAAATATTGTATTCACTTGTGGGTCGATTGATTTGTGCATCTCTTAGATGATGGTTTGTAGTGACCATTTCTCCGCTGTAAAATAATAAATATAAAAAGGAAATGGTGCTAATGATGAGAAAAGGGAGTAGAAGGGCGAAGGGCGAAGGCACCTCTTCCATTTCCTCGGCCTGTTTCTTCAATAGGGCCTCCTCGCTCGATTCGCTTGAGGCAGCTCCATTGGCGATTCCGAACACGGAACTCAGCATCTGGCGCTACTCGAATTGAATGGGCAAAACGCCGCCGGTCAGGTCTGCCTGTCTTCTGCTTTCCTCCCCTGCTCGCCTGCCGTAGTCCACCGGTGATTGGGTGCGAGAGATGTTGCTCCTCTGATTGATTGGACCAACCTCTTTGAGCGGTAGCCACTACGCCCAACCCAGTTTGAAAGTTCGGACGAAACACTGAGTGTTTTGTTTGTTTTTTATTTATCTTTTTTATTTTTTAATAATTAATAATAATCAAACAAAGCAGCTGCACGTGCACAAAACTGGAGCATGTTTATATGTCTTGTCTTTTGATGATTCTAGCTCTCCCTGGCCATGCCCCTTTCTTCTTCCTCATCTTCCTCTTCTTCTTCCACTGGTACGTATGCACATCCATTCGCCCGCCATCGACACCCCCGAGCTCTCTCTTCTTACATTCACCCGCCCTTCTACTTCTACTTCATCATCATCGTCACCCCCACCTGCACTCACTTCCACTTTCTCCACCACCTTCTTCTTCTTCGTTGTTCTTCTTTGTGCTCAGACGGGGAGTCGCTTGGAGTCGATGAGTCGGTCGGTGACCCACTGGACGGCGGGGAGCTCGAGGACGTGGCCGATGACGGGCAGCCGTCGGGCGAAGCCCAGGGCCACGGGGAAGAAGTCGCCGAAGAGGTTGATGAAGCCGAACACTTCGACGATCATGCCGATGAAGGGCCAGCCGACGATGACGAGCGCGATGCCGCCCAGGAAGCAGGCCGTGCCGCGCAGCTTGCGCCACTGGAAGAAGAAGCGGAAGGTCTTGCGGCCGCCGATGATGAGGGTGACGCCGGTGAGGAAGAGCAGGTTGCCGATGGCCAGCAGGCCGCGGTCGAAGAGGAGGAGCACCCCGAAGAAGGTGAAGAACAGGCCGAAGCCCGTCAGCAGGATCCCGATCTTCTGCCCGTCCGAGATGTTCAGCATCTTCTTCTTCTTCTCCTTCTTGCTGTTGTTGTTGCGTGCAGGGTTGGGCTTCTTCTTCACCACCGCTACTTCTTCGTCGTTGTTGATCGTTCACGCGTCGTCCTACGCGGATGGATTATCGATGATGATGATGAGCAGGCCGATTGAATTGAGAGCAGTGAGCGACGTGTGCAAGACCAGATGGCGCGTAACGCAGCAGCAGCGCATAGAGATGAGAGAAGATGAGATTAAAACAATTAATGCGGGCGCTTTTAAATTAAAAAGAAAAACGATGGAGGCGTAGAAGAAAGCAAGTAGCGAGATTACGCAAGGGGGCGACGAGAGGGCGAACCTGTGAGTGATCAAGAGTGAGTGCAACCCTGATGCGCGATCCACACTTGAGCTACCCAGAGCACGATGTGGATGCTGCGTGTTGATCTTGTTGTCCGCAGCAAAGCCACGTCAGTAAAGGAAATAAATAAACAATTACAACTCCGACAGACGACGTGGCCACGATGTTGATGTTTGTTTGATGCTGTTGCCTTCTTTATGGATACAATCAAGAGGGTGGGACCCTTTGGTGTGCGCGCCTCCTAATCGCCACGGTGGTGGTGGTGGTGGCGATGCGAAGTGGTTAGTACTGTGTCCACGTTTTTCCCATCATGTCCTCGTCGTCCTCTCACTCTCAGTCTCTTCCTCCTCCTCCTTCTTCTTAGTGTGCTCTCTTCTCTTCCTCCTCTTCTTCTTCTCCCTGTCGTCCATCTTCCTAAAGGGCCTCCTTAGATGGTGCACTTCTTGCCGCCCGACTTCTTCTTGTCCGTCGACTTGATGTCAACCTTGCCATCGTCCTTCTTGCCCTTCTTGCCCTTCTTGCCGTTGTCGGCCTCCTCCTCGTCAGGGTTGAAGCTGTGAAAGAAGAAGAAGAAGAAGAAGAAGCAGAAGATGGTGAGAAAACAAACATGAAGTGGAAGAAGAAAAAGAAGAACGGATGGATGGAAGGAGAGCGCACCTTCCCTCAAGCTTCTTGGCGACGGCCAGGAAGAGAGCGTCCACGTTGTTGCCGGTCTTGGCCGACGTCTCCATGTAGAACGCGATCTCTTCATCCTTGGCGTACTCCTGTAGAAATGTGTGTGTGTGTAGCGGTTGAACCTCTGGTCAGAGCTCGCTCGGTGGCTGGCACACTTGACGAGGAAGAGGAAGAAGAAGAAGAAGAGGGTGAACGAACCTCGGCCTTGGCGGCTTCCGTGACACGCTCTTCGGACACGTCGGCCTTGTTGCCAACGAGGAACATGATCGAATCAACGGCGTAGCGCTGGCCCTCCTCCACCCAGGCGGGCACATCCGTGTAGGAATCTGGAGAGCAAATTACGTAGAGGTGGAGGAGGGGAAACGTTTGAATTGATTCGCCCCTCGTTTCGAAATTGATGCAACAGTGAAAGCCACGTACCTTCGTTGGTGATATCGAAAACAACGAGGATCGCATCAGCGTTACGGTAGTACGAGGAAGTGAGAGTCCTGAACCGCTCCTGGCCGGCGGTGTCGGTCTGATCGAATTGGCAAGTAGCGGGATGGATTCGAGATTAATGAATGAATGGTTAGAGAAGCGAGCACACAACACTTCGTTGGCCGTACCACGGTGAGCTTGACCTCCTTGTTGCCCAGCATCACGCTCTTCGTCTTCGAATCCACATTCTCGGCTCCCTCCTCATCGAATTTTCCCTCCTGCGCCCGTAGCGGCCGCAAAAGGCCACACAGTCAAAATGGCGAATGAAAAAGAATGAACGGAAGAGGGTGAAGAAAGACGTACGGCCCATCTGAGAATGAGAGATGTCTTTCCAACGTTGGGGTTGCCGAGGATGATGATTTTGTAGGCGTCAGACCTGGAGAACAAAAATCAGGATTATTATTGCGCATGCCACTGTCACTGACCAGGTGCGCAGATGAGAAAAAGGCGGGGTTTGATGCATCTTCTACGTACATGTTGATGTGTCGGTCGAGGCTGTTGTCGATTTATGAATATTAAATCTATTATTATCCAATCGGGCGAGCGTTAATTATTCTCTAAATCTGCTCTATCTATTAATGTGCGTAGCAATTCAAAAAGCCGTTCGCCTCTCAAAACTTCCTCTGCTTGTACCTTGTACCGATGGGTCGCTTTCAAATCGACGTTGAGCGGATCCAACAAAGAGAAGTGCCAAAGAAAAAAAGAAATGAAAAACGGTCGCCTTTCGTTCCGCCGTGGAAAAAATTCGACCAATGGGCTGTTCAAAGGGAAATTGCACTAATTAAACATAAGGAAAAAGCGATCAGCAGCACTTCCC
This sequence comes from Acanthamoeba castellanii str. Neff, assembly GCF_000313135.1. Lineage (NCBI taxonomy): Eukaryota > Discosea > Longamoebia > Acanthamoebidae > Acanthamoeba > Acanthamoeba castellanii. The sequence continues at coordinate 30,503 of NW_004457700.1, read as the reverse complement.
ATTGGTAAAAAGCAAGATGTTGGCGATCTGTTGTTGGCGGCCCCACGAACAACAAGGCGTAAAGGGGGCGGGCGTGACGTGGCCGTATGTGGTGGTGGTGGCTTACGAGCTGCTACACATATCAACCACCACGCAACGTTGCATTTCAGTCAGACACACACCGCACACACCGCACACACCGCACATTTGTGACGAAGGGGGGGGGGCGCACATTTTGAGGGCGCCGATGTCGGGCTGGTCGACGGGGCCGTAGACCCTCTCGAGGGCGAGGTGGCGGGCCTCCTGGTAGGCCTTGCCCAGGTTCTTCCAGTCCAGCATCTGCGACATCTGCTCGCAGCGGTTGCGCAGCTCAATCCTGTGCCTGCGGTCGAGCTGGCAGAACTTCCAGAGAATGTCGATGATCTGGTCGACCGTCTCATTGGGCGCCTGCAGCAACACATCACAATATGTTCGAATGGATATGTGTGAGAAAATTGTTGCAAGCTACACACACACACACACAGTCATTCCATTCATTCTTGGTTACCTTGAAGCGCCTGTCGACGATGAACAGACCCTTGGAGTCGTGGTCCTCGATGTTGGTATGCACGTAGTTACCGAAACCGGACAAGTTGGTGGTGATCGAGGGCACACCGAGCACCGTGCACTCAGCGGGCGTGTAACCCCACGGCTGTGTCGTGTGTCGTCGTGTGTCGTCGTGTGTGTCGTGTGTCAGCAAATTGCGTTCAGGGGGGAGGAGGAGTGCGGTCGCGGCGTACCTCGTAGTAGGAGGGGAAGATGCCGAGGTGGCAGGCGCGCACGAAGTCGGGGTAGTCCAGCGGAATGAGCGGCGAAGTCGACGACAGGAACTCCGGGTGGTAGATCACCTGGCGCACGCGACGGAGCAGCTGTGAGTCAAGGCCGCACGCGACACCGCACGCACGCACACGCACCACCGCATACGCGCACCGCACGCGCTCAGAGACAAACAAACAAAGGCCGGCCGGTACCTTGACTCGGTCGGCGGGGTCGTTCCACAGCTTGACGCGCCTCAGGTGGTTCAGGATTTCGTCCTTGCCTATTTGCGCCGCGGAAGACCGGACACGTTGAGCGCCAACAACTCTTTGGAAACCGCACGACACACACGACACACACAACACAACACGACACACACACACACACACACACACACACACACACACACACACGACATGCAGCACGACACAAGCGCATACCCTCGTTGATCATGTTGTGGGTGACGATGGGCGGGTAGATGTTACGCTGCTTCACCGTGTAGATGCGCCTCTTCAACATCACTACGCGCGCGACATGATGAACCACAACGTGGTCAGCTACACTCGCGCTAATGATGTGATGGTGGTGGTGGTGGTGTTAAGCGGCGTCGGCGGCGGGGTCACGCACCGATTTCCTCCTCCTTGAGGAGATCGTTGACGTCGGGCATCTGGCCGCGGGCCGTGGCCTCGAAAATGCGGTCGGACAGCTTCTCCACCACGTGCGTCGTCGTACGCTTCAGATCCCTGATCAACGACTGGCCTGCACTCACACACAATTATTATATTATTATTTATTACTTATTTGTTATTATTTATTTATTTATTTGTAATGTATGTGATTTATACCTTTGAGGGACTCGACGTTGAAGTTGTTGGTCGGGGCGGGCATGATGATGAAGGCGACGACGGTGATGTTGGACCCTCGCTGCTTGAGGAGGTAGTTGAGGCCGGCCAGCGCGTCGATGAACATGTCGACGCCCTTGTTGAAGTACTCGTGGCGGCCCGAGGTGAAGAAGTAGACCGTGTTGTCGAGGTCGAAGTTGTAGTGGCCGTAGAAGTGGCCCAGCACGAACTCGTGGATCACCTCCTTGTACTTGGCGTGCAGGTTCTGGAACTCGTGGAGCGCCGTAAACTTCTTCACCTGGAGACCGTTGGGCACGATCACGTCCGCGCGCCGCCGCAGGATCCGCTCGGCCTCGTAGGCCGTGATCTCCGACACCGTCGTGAATACGTGGCATTCCTGGGCTGCATTATTCATGAATAAAAATACAAAATTATTAATAATTAGAATAAAATAAGTGATTGAAAGAATAAAATAGTAATAAAATAAAATAAAATAAAAATACCGGCGCGCTGTTCGATCCAGTGGCGGTGGTAGATGCCGCGGCGGGAGGCTTCGGAGTCGACGTTGATCTGCGCGATCTGATTGTACAGGTCCACGCCGCCAGAGGCCAAGAACCTGCGCACGCGACGAAGAAGACAAGACGATCATGGTTTGATGATGATGATGAAGAAGACGAAGATGATGGTCAACAACGACGGGCGGCGATGGGTGGCGGCGGACAGTCAAGTGGTACCTGCCGAGGAGGGTGGCGTGGGTGGTGAAGATGCTGGCGAACTTGACGTTCCAAATGCGGGCGACGATGAGGCCCACGGCGGCCTGCCACTCGTGGAAGTGGGCGATGAGACGGATGTCGCGGTAGATCTGGGTGAACTCCCTGATCAACAGCGCCGTCTGGTGAACACGACACCACACGACACACGACACGCACCGCACACGTAAGCAAAACAATTACAATTACAACTGTGTTGTGCGTGTCGTGTCGTGTCGTGTCGTGCGGCCGTACCTGGTAGCCGAACACGATGCCGTCGTTGCACTCGAAGTCGCCGGGCACGTCCCAGCCGCCCATGAGCTCGCCCCTCCACTTGTCCAGCTCATGCATCGAGCTGTTCACGTCGATCAGGAGCACTGCGCACCGCACACAACACGCAACGCTTCCGTCAGCCGTGCCACACACGACACACACGACACACACGACACACACGGTACCCTTGGGATAACCGTCGACGAGCCACTTGCCAAAGTGAACGATGATGCCGTAGCGCTCGCGGAGGCGGGCGATGACGGGGCCGAAGAGCGGGCCGGGCTCCATCTCCTCCATCTCGGTGGCGGCGGTGGCCTGGTTGTAGGGGCCGACCAGCGCGTAGCGGCCGCCGAACTCCTCGACCGTGATGGGCGACTTGGACTTGAGCACGGTGTAGATGCCGCCCACCTTCTTGGCCACCTCCCACCCGACGTCGAACAGCACCGGCCTCGTGTCGGTGAAGTCGAGCTCGCTCGCGAACCGGTCCATGGAATAGCGACGTGCTGGTGGCTGCTGCATTGTTGGCTCTACTCTCCTTACTTACTTGATGTCTGTTGTTGGTTGTTGGTTGTTGGTTGTGGGGGCTTAGCTCGCGTCCTGCTGGGTAAGAACGGGAGATGAGGTGAGTGAAGGATTGAAGGAGGAGGATCTGGGGTTACCCCATAATTCAAAACGTATCTCTAGCTAGACAAGCTAGACACACAAACAAGAGTGCACTGGATCTATGTTGTTGGTTTGTTCTTCTTCTACTTCTCCAAATGCTTGGGCTCCTTGTCACTTTTATGATTGATTATTGTAGCGCCAGTGATCGCTGAGAGATTGCACTGTTGCAGAGCAGGCTGGACGCACCCTGGCACTTAAGGTTTGTCTTTGGCTGCGCTGCAGTACTGGGGCGTGGTGGTTGTGCCAGTGATAGCGATTTGAATCGAATAAAAAAGAATAACAAAAATAAAATGGTCAAGGATTTGCTGTTTCGTTGGAATGGGCTGCGCTTTTCAACTGCGTTTCAGAACCGGCAGCGGCGCGTGTGCTGTGTGGCCGGGTTGATTGGAACATCGTGTTGCGTGTTTGGGACCACCTCGCGCTAGATCTCCAGTCCGCAGAAAAAAGATGATGATACTGATCAAAAATCTGAGATTTGAGATTCATTTTTGATTTGTGCAGATGTGCAGAAAAAAAGAGAAATAAAACATCTTTCTCGATCCAGTGCACTGGGAGCTGCAGCGAGCGAGAGCAAAAAGGGGAAGAGGGCTAACGACAACAAGAAAGATGAACTGGAAGAGGAAAGAGGGAGCCGTACCAACGCAGTTCTCGCACAAGTGAGGTGGGCGTTAGAAGGAAGGCTGTAACGGTTCTAGAAGCAAGCTTTGCCAAGCCGTATTTACAGCAATAAGGGCCTAACAAATACTGACCGTCCAAACACACAACAACTTTGTCATGCATTCCACGCATTCCACGTAATTATTACGCTTTTATTTTTTGTGAGGACGCTGAGCTTGAAGACGAACACACGCAGCTACCTCAACTTCGAGCTGATGACGCTGATGGCGACGATGGCGACGATAAAGAAGAAAGGCGGAGGCGGTTATGATGATTGCAGTGTTATACAGATGAATGTATCAACCCCATCACACCGTCTCATCGGTAGATGGGAACGGGCACAGAACGGCCTTGATCACGTTGTCGGCGCGGGCTTGCACCATGGCCATAGCGTCGGGGAAGCGGCCGAGGCCTTCGAACCGGTGGGTGATGATCGCATCGGCCGCGATCTGGCCGCTCTCGACCAGCGCCACGGTCTCCGGCCACACGCCGGGGCTGCCCACCGTGCCCCGAATCGACAGGTCGCGCAGCACGACCTGGTCCAGGTCGACGCTGGCCCGCTGGCCACCGAACACGCCCAGCACCGTGACCCGCCCTCCGTCCTTGACCGCCGCCAGCGCCGACTCAAACGCCGCCGGCTGGCCCGCGGCTTCGATCACCACGTCGGCCAGTCGGCCCCGGCCGCCCAGCGCCATCACCGCCCGCCTGAACGAATCCGCTGGCGACCTTTCCGACGCCGACGCCGACGCCGACACGGTTTCCGACGCCGACGCCGATGTCGAGGTCGACGAAAAGTCAAAGGTGGCGTCGGCGCCGAGCTCGCGGGCCTTGGCGAGGCGGTTGGGAGTGGTGCCGGCGACGAGCACGGCGTGGGCGCCGTAGGCCCGGGCCGCGAGGAGCACGAGGAGGCCGATGCTGCCGTCGCCGATCACCACCACCGTGTCGCCCGGCCGCACACCCATTTTGACCGCACGCACGGCGACCGTGAGCGGCTCGATCACGCACGCGGTCTCGAACGGCACGCGCCGGTCGACCACGTGCAGACTGCGGGCCGGAAAGGCGAGGTACTGGGCAAAGGCCCCGTCCTTGTTCATGATCCCAGTCTCGCGCCGCTGGGCGCAGCGGTGGTAGTTGTTGCCGACGCAGTCGTCGCAGCGCCAGCAGGGCAGACAGGTCTCGCCGACCACGTGGTCGCCGACTTTAATGTGGTGGTCGACGTGGCCGCCGCCGGTGGTGGAGGTGGTGCCCAGGGCCACGACCTGGCCGGCCCACTCGTGGCCGGGTACGATGGGGTAGCGGGCGCGGCCCTGGGTGTAGTAGCCCATCGTCCCGTGGCATATTTCGAGGTCGGTGCCGCAGATGCCGACAGCGCGCACACGCACTAGGACCTCGTCTGGGCCAAGTACCGGCACGGGAGCGCCCTCCACCACTTCAACCCGCCCACCCTCGGCCACCCGCACAGCTTCCATGTTTTCTATTTTCCTTCCTTTTAAGCCCAAAGAAAGAAAAGAAAAATGGCCTGCTTTACTGGACCACCACCATCAAGCTTGTAACGAAACTGTTTATGAAGTGGGCATAGCGCAGCAGCTGCGGCGAACTACAGGGCGGGGTTGAAGGTGCAAATAGCTCCGCAGAAGGTGGTGTCGTAGCCATCGGACCTGGCCTGCAGGTGCCACCAGCCGTAGGCGTTAAATACATTGCAGCCTCCGACCGAGTTGAAGTCTGCGCGTTGCAGGAAGCACATCCCCGTCTGCTGCGAGATCAGGTAGGAGCTCTCCCACGACGAACTGGTGGTGTTGGTGTAGAACCACTACCATGTCCCGCCTTGCAGGTCCTTGATCGCAGCTCCATCGACCGGGTGCTGCTTGACTGAGTGCGCAGTCGTCTCTGCGGCCCATTGGGGCAAGCAGGCCCAGCATCAGCACGGCGAGGGTCCACACGAAGGTGAGGGTGGTCGACATCTCAAAAGCAATTTTTTGCTTTGGAGGTGTTGGATGGACATGGAGGCAACACCACCTCACAAGCACTGCACAAGGCACAACAACAGCTCAACACAGATCCACATGGTCACCATTGTGGGTTGGGCAGCATGGCCACTGTGTGTTTGTGGCAAGGAGGTGGCACTATGCTCTGGTGGGCGTGGGTGGGCGATTCTGAAGCCAGTGAGCATGAGGATTGGTGTATTGAGTGAACTGGGGAATTGTTCATACTGCATGCCATCAACCAGACCTATGTGCGCCTTGATGGGGTGCACATCACCATGACCTGTGTGCTTGGCGACACCCAGAGCTATGAGCTGTTTGCCACCACCACTGACCACCAACACCACACAGCTGGTTATGCTGTGTTGCTGATCCTGTTTGTTGGATCCATGGACATGGGGGCCATGCTGGATGATGTGAGTGTCCTTATTGCAAGTGATGGGCTGTGGGATGTGGTGATTGACCATCACAAGGTGGTGTGGATCATCTGATCCAATGTTTGCTCTTGTTAATGAGCTTGAGCCCATGCCTGAACTTGTTGGTGGTGGTGAAGACTGCCACAGGGTTGGCCTCTTCGTGATACTGCTCCACCCTGTTTCTGATCCTGCCCATGGCCATGCCAAGACAGGGTCTGGGCTTGTCAAGAAGATTCATTTGTGTGATTTCCAAGTTGGGGGCATGGCGCCATTTTATGGATGAGGTGGACCAATGATGGTCATGTGTGGATTGTTTTCATGGACAAGGATGTGGACCAGCGACCCATGGATGCTCCAGGATTTTGTTGATCCTGATCTGGAAGTGTGGTGGTGTGCGCAGCATGGATGCCAGCAGATTGTACACCTCAGGTGACGCTCCCCTGGGTGTGTGGAATCTGGCCAGGATGATGTCCCCTTGTCATCCATGGATCAGATCCCAATCAACAAATCATGAGAATCCAAAATTGCACAACAGGGCATCACCCTTGGCCAAGATGAGCACATTCTTTGGCTTGATGTCCAGGTGCAACACGCCCTGCTGGTGCATGTACTGGCCTTGACTGCATGATCACATATTGCCTTTGGGCATGTATTCCATGATGATGATGCACAAATTGCCATTGTTGGTGCTGAAGGTGTCATAAGTGGGAAAATGAGTGATCTTTGTTGTGTGGTTCTGAAAAAAAGTGGTGAAATGCCTCAGAAATGGCGAGGTCCTAGACCCCATGAAGCATTGTACAGGGCTGAATCCTTCCCACCTTGAACCCTGTCCTCTGTAGTGCATTTTGAACAAGGCATAATGTCATGAGCTTACATAGCAAGTGAGAAAACCTGATATTTGTTGTGTGGATGGCTGCGAAAAAATTCCAAGTCATAACTCTGGAGCTCTTGGTCTGCCAACATGATGAATTGAGGTAGGGACTTTGAGGCCATTGTCCAGCTTGATAGTGATGTTGACATGATTACACAAGTTATATATAGTTAAGCCCATAATTATTATCTACATCAAGTTAGGCTCTGTTCCAGGGAAAGATGTCTCCCTGAGTGATGGAGAGTTGGGACATGTGTGGTTGGGACCCTGGGACCCCTTTTCCACAAATTAATTGGAAATGGAAAAACGAACCTCAGGGGCAAGAGTTTAACCAGTCTTTTGAAACTATGAGATGTTCACATAATGATGATGACCCCAACTACTGACATGATGAGTGTGTGGAAGAACCTTTCCCCTTGGGCTAAGATCTTCCTTACAATAGCCTTTGGTGTTGGCGTGGCTGGCGAACTGAGCGTATATGGGTTGGCCATGTGGCGCGGCTGGCGCCCAAAGGTGGCAGTTGTGTGGGCGCCTTTCTCACCTCTTGAGAAGGGACAAGAAAGGTGGACAAGGGTCAGGCCTGGTGGAGCGAGGCATGGCGCATCCTGATGATTCTGATTCTGATTGCCTTTAAACACTTGAACAATATGCGAACTTTGTTGGTTTATGATGTATTTACACTGTATGAAATAAATAAATAAAGTAAAACAAAAGAACATGTCATCTGCTTGCCTTCATGTCTCTTGCCTTCGTGCCACTTGCCTTTGTGTTGCTTGCCTTTGTGTCACTTGCCTTCATATCATGATCACTGGAGGATGCACAGCAAGTGAAATGGTCAATTTGCTGTCAATGCCACACATGCTCACCACAGACGAGGGGTGCTGATGATTGCCCACAACTCTGAGTCACCCTCTTGTGGTCTAGCCCAATTGGGCAAGTTGGAGAGACACTGTTCATAGATTGACAATCCAGGACATCTTTCTGCTTCATGTTCTTGAGCTCAAGAGAAGAGTTGCATCCTGTTGGTGAATGTATCAGCAACAGTAAGTGAGCACTAAAGGCAAAGTGTACAATCAATGAGAAGATGGCTGTGTGGTGCTGGTCCAAGCAATTGGCAAGGGCTGCCATACAGGATTGCAAGGAATGGGTGCATAATGATGGAGACCTGCCTGACACAGAATCAAGCCACAGTGAGGAATCAATCACTCACATGGTGGATTGGCTATGTAAAGAAGGTGTGCAAGGCTTGCCATTCTGTGTCACCTGTAGAGGTGTAAGTAACACCTAACAAGCAAGTATCAAAAACTGAACCTCTACATCCTCTTCCTTCCATGCATTATAGGCCTCATTGAGGCTTGTGACCATGCTCCTCCTGCGCCTGCAAAGCTTTGGAAGAATAACGTGAGCAGGCTACATGAAGGAAAAGGAAGGTATGTGTACCATTGCAGTGTATTTATCAGTGATGTACTGTCAAAGGGTGACCAGGAAGACAGTGTCAGGGAGCTTCTTGCAGATCATGGTGACAAATTTCTCCACAAGCTCCTTGCCATCTCCTTGACAAATCTTGGCAATTGTGTCGTAGACTTTCTCAACCTCAAGCTGTAAATCAGCCTTGATGTCATTGGTCTGCAATGTTCATGTAGTCCTCAACATCCTTCCTTGATTTTCCCAGAGTTTCTCCATTCCTTGCTTCAGCACATTGTAATCTAAATAAAAGAAGGAAGATTAATCTCCATCAATAAGTTGAAGGGTAAGCATACCCAAAAGGTCAGGCCTTGACATTGTTGGTCAGGGGTCCACAGTTGAAGATGAAAGAAATCAATCAAGTCACTACACTTCTGAGGGGCAGGAGTGGGTTATTACTGGCCATGATTCCTCATGACCAGATAAAACCAGGTTTATGGGTATTGAGCTGTTTTGAATATTTATCTGAACCACACATCACAGATAGAGACATTTTAAAAACGCAGAATGGGCCAGTTTTCTTTTCTTCCAGGGATCCCTCAGTGACACCACACACATAGGGCTATGGATTCATTCCATCATGCTTGAGAGTACTTGCCCTTCTTAATGGCAATTTTCAATCTGTAATCTTGACTTTTGCCAAGCCCAAAGGCCCCAAATGGAGTATGTGAAAGAGAGGCCCAGAATAGGCACTGCAGCCGCCACTGCAGAGACCCTGCAAAGAGAAGTGTCTGCGCCTGGAGCACTGGGGTACTTGCCCTTGATCATGTCATGGCTCCAGGACGCAGGTTGGCCAGGAAGACATCCATACTCCTGAAGCAGCCACAGTCAATGCTGATGTAGAAGTCAAACAATGTCCAACTTCACCCACTCTGTCCAATGGTGCCTATGTGAAGAGCAAACACTTTGGTTCAACAATAAGCTCCTCCCAGTGATTAACAAAATTAAGGCCAATGGATGGGAGGTCCTACTGGGAGGTGACCTCAACACCACATGACAAAAAATCGACCATTGGTAATCAAAAGGCCACAAGCACAAAAGGAGAATGCAGGCCTCAACATCAAGAACTGCTGGAGGGAACACTACCCAAGATCAATAGAATACACATTCATGAGATTGACAGCCAATAAAACCAGCCATAAACCATTCTGAGGCTGCAGTCCCTCTTGTGGTTGGGGGGGGGGTTGTGGCCTGCTTTGGGGATGTTTGTATTACACCATACTGAGGTGATTTCTAGCACTTTGGCTATACCCTTGGTGTGCTGTTGGTGAGATCTTCCTTTTCAATTGCCTGGCTCACTCTGATCGTCCTGTCACACAGCACAAAGCATGGCCAGAAGTGAGTTCTTTTCCTGGCTCTTTTCCTTTTGTCCCAAAGAAACAAAAAGAGAAAAAGAGAAGGTCTAGATGGATTTGTAGAAGAGAGGAAAATGATGAACAGGCCACAAGTGCCGGCTATGGGGTCAGGAGGACCGACCCCTCTGCGACAGGCCCAGACGCCTGTGTCAGCTGCTGCAGCACCTTCGCCTGCCGGGACCGCGGCTGCACAGCAGCCCCCCATGAAGGAATTTGTGCTACGCATGGCCTCTGCGAGCGAGAAATGGAACGTAGCGCGATTCAACGTGCCTGTCGATCTCGGCGCGTGGAACAAGCCGCTACGCACCTATCGTGCAGACGAGATCAAGCCGCCCGAGGAGGGGGCGCCGCCTCCTCCGCCACCCAAGACGTCTACCATGCGCCGCCCATTCTCGCGTCCCATGTATCCTCGAAATGTGAAGAACATCCCCCTCCATCTCGACGACACCGGCGATGCGCACACCTACGTCGGGCGCATCAACAAGGCGGGAGAGAGCTCCAACACCTTCCTTCTCATCCAAAACGTACATTTCGCTTTTTGTTTGTTTTTATTTTTCTCATTTTTAAAAATATTTTGCTTTTGTTTTGTGACCTTGCATTCTATTATTTTTTATAATATTTTTATTCCTTTTGGGTTGCGGCGCGGCAGGGCAACGAGTTCAAGGTGGTGCCGACAGGCGACTGGTACCACTTCCGCGCCAAGCGGCCCTTCGTGCCCATGGGCGCCGAAGAAGCCGAGGAACACGTGCGCGTGCTCCACTTCTTGTTCGCTGCCACGTGTGACGTAGGGTGTCGTGTGTCGTGTCGTGTCTTGTCTTACACGCACCACCGCGCACGCGCGCGACCGCGCACACGCACGCACGCAACAGATGAAGCAAATGGAGAAGCAGCACGGCGGGAGTCGCTGGGCGTCGGCGGGGCGAAAGGGCGGCGGCAAATCGGAGGACAAGGAGGACGGCGACTTTGTCGACGAAAGCCGATTCACCGTCTTTGGCGAATCCAAGTACGCCCCCACACACTACGACGCAGCTCCCAACCTTTTCCCAGCCTGCGTGCCATTGACTGTGCGTGTCGTGCGTGTCGTGTTGTGTGTCGTGGCGGACAGTGCGGAGAGTGATGACGAGGAGAAGGGGGCGAAGGGGGCGAAGGGCGGGAAGAAGGAGAAGGACGAGGAGGTCGGCGATGAGAAGGAGGACATCGACTTTGAGGAGACGTGGGACGACGACGAGGGCGGCGCCATTGATGAGGTTTGATCGCCACTCCTCCCATTCAACACACACACACACACACACACACACGACACACACACACACACGACACACACACACACACACACACACACACACAATACACACACACAATACACACACACAATACACACACGCACGACACACACACGCACGACACACACACGCACGCACGACACACGGCACGACGTGCACACGGATCGAGGATGGAGGACTAACGCGCCGCTTCATTCGTGCAACAGCCGCAGGAGGAGGAAAAGAAGAAGGAGAGGAAGACCAAGGACGCCACCAAGCAGGTACACTCGCGCCCACCTCGTGCGTGAGCTGCCTGGCTGGCAAGTTCCATTCATCTACTAACCACTCACGACCAACGACACGACACATAGGACATGAGGAAACTGATCAAAGGTCTGGCGCAGCTCGAGGGAGATGAAGCCAACATCGAGGTACGCAGCGCACCACCAAAGTCTGCAATGCCGCGTGCGCGTTCTCATAACACACGCACGCCGCACACGCCGCACATGCACGACCGCACACACCGCACACGTCGCGCATGCAGGACTCGGAGGACGAGGGGTCGGAGGAGGAGCGGGAGGACGAGGAGGACAAGCAGGCGGGCAAGGGCGGGAAGAAGGAGGACGCGGCGGCCTCGTCGCCCAAGGACGCCGCCAAGGCCGGCGCCAAGCGGAAGAAGGGCGCCTCGCCCACCACCACCCCCGCCTCCGCCGCCAAGAAGCCCAAGCTCGACGCCACCACCACCAAGCTCGGTACCGTCTTCTTCATCACCGTCACTCTGTTGATTTCATTGCTTACGCGTCGCGTGTGCGGTGGTGCGTGTTGCGTGTGTGCGGTGGCGTGGGGGGGGGGAACGACAGGTGCGGCTGCGGCGGCGGCGGAGAAGAAGGCGAAGGAGCCGTTGAAGCTGTCGGAGGAGTCGGTGCGGCAGCTGCTGGCGCGGAAGGAGCAGATGACGACGGTGAGCGTGGTGAACTACTTCAAGGCCGAGCTCGCGGCCGACCCGACCAAGAAGCCCGAGCTCACCCGCATCGTCAAGAGCATCGCCAAGATGGTCGAGATCCCGCCCGGCTCCGGCAAGAAGTTCCTGGTCCTCAAGGACAAGCACTAGGGCCTCTTTCTTTCTTTTCTCTTTCTTTCTCTCTTTCCTTTTCTGTTGCAACGTAACCATTTCCCAAACGTTTGGGAAACCAAAAAAACAGCAAACCAAAATGATTGAAATATCTTGTGCATTCTCTGGATTAGGCGCAGGTGTTGGTGTGGAGGAGGACGTTGGGGGTCTTCTCGCAGGCCTCGTTGCCGTTGCAGTCAAAGTCGACCATGCCGAGGTTGGCGTCGGCCACCAGGCGCGCGGCGAGGTCGGCCGGCTTGAGCTCCGGCTGGGCGCTGAGCAGCACCGCGGCCACGCCGGCCACGTGGGGCGAGGCCATCGACGTGCCGGAGATGACGTTGTAGACGTGGTTGGGCGCGATGCCCTCCTTGTCGATCCAGGCGGCCTTGATCAGGGAGCCGGGCGCGGCGATGTCGACGCAGGCGCCAAAGTTGGAGAACGACGAGCGCTTGTCCTCCTGCTCTTCGCTCGAATCGACGGCGGCAATTTCGGTCGAAGCGACGGTCAGGGCGAGGTCGGCGCTGGCCGGGCTGAAGCTGCAGGCGTCGGCCCGGCTGTTGCCCGCGGCCACGACCATGGCCACGCCCTCCTTGACGGCAGCTGGCCAAAACAAGTTGTTAAGGAATTTGAAACAACTCCGGAAATTTGCAGTTTGGGTTTGGGTTTGGTGAGAGGGTACCGTTAACGGCTTCGTTGACTGGGGTGCTGCGGCCGCCACCGAGCGACATGTTGGCCACGGAGGGCCTCTTGCGGCTGTGGGCCTGGTTGACGGTGTACTGCACGCCCGCAATCACGCCCGCGTTCGTTCCGCTGCCGGAGCAAGCCAACACCTTGACCTGTGGGCCGCACACAACACAACATGCAACCACACAACCATACAACTGTCAACAACTACCAACGCGTGGCTAATAATGGTGAAATGAGAAACAGGAAGAGAGAATCGAACGGCGATGATGTTGGTCCTCTTGGCCACACCGTAGAGCTCGCCGGCGATGGTGCCGGCCACGTGGGTGCCGTGACCGTTGCAGTCGCGGTCCTCGCCATCACCGGAGAAGTTATCGCCCCACTCGGCCCGCTCGCCGAACTCGACGTGGGTCGTCTGCACACCGCTGCGCAGCCGCCATTCAAGAATGATTAGAATGTAAGTTCTTCATTGTAGTGTAAAGAAGACGAAGAAGGAGAAGAATGCAAGGTACGTGTCGATGACGTAGCTGTCAACGCCCTCGCCGGCCCAGCTGTAGTGGTAGTTGTCGTCGACCAGATCAATCGCGCGCGTGTTGATGCGGTCCAAGTTCTATTTTTTTTTTTTTTTTGTTTTTGGCATTTATGGTGAGTAAAGAACCATATATATAGAAATACATATATATCACTATATTGATAGATATAAGAATGTAAAACACAGTGCACTCACCCAGATGACGTCCTTCTGCTCGTGGCAGGCGGACTCGTGGCCGATGGTGACCACGCCGTTCTCGGAGACCAGCCTCACCAAGGGGTGGGTCATGACCGATAGAAGACCACTGCAGGCCGAGTGTTGGGGGGGGGAGCAGTGAATAAATTAATGAAAATCAACTTTGCCAAAGAAGGCGTGAAGGGGCTCGTACGGGTAGCTGAGATTGACGTGCGCAGCCTTGAAGGTGTCGCCAATGACGAAGGTCTCGATGAGCGTGCTGGAGTCACCGAGCGCCTGCAGCCTCTCCACCATGGAGGAAATGGCATCCTTGACTTTCATATCATCAGAACATCAAACATAGTGTTGGAAGTTAGTCTTGTACACATATCTCCTCCCAGTTACATTAAGATTACAAGAATCAAAGAAGTCTCAATTGATTAACGAAAGATAAAACAAAAAAAAAAAAAAACAAAGAGAAGAGAGGAGTACAGCCGTTTTCCCTGAGGGAGGTGCTGAAGAGGACGATGTACTCGCCCTCGACCTTGGGGCCCTGGGCAACCTCCAAAGGCGCGAGCCCTAAATTGTAGTGAAGTCATTCGAAGCACCATCATCAGCAGAACTAAGGCCTTTGTGTGAAGCAGATCACACTGAGTAAGTGAGAGTGTGTAGGTACTGCTGGAGAACGCCGTGCTGGCGAAGAAGAGGACGGCAAAGAGGATCAACGCGTTCGAGCGCATCTTGTGTCTGGAGGTACGGACTGGCGATGTGTTGTTATCGTGACCCTTCAGTTATTTTCTCGCATCTTCCACGTGTCAGCCTCTATTAGGTCAAGTCCAAATTTGGTAATTAGTGACCTAAAAAGCAACAATTAGAAAGTGAGTAAGAAATGTCAGGTGCAACGTACAATTACATTGAATGTCATTTCATAAATTAATACAGAAAGTATATATTGACATATTTACGATTGGTTGGCGGCATCATCAAGGCGTTGCTGGATTTGGGCGACGAGGAGGGGTCGCTGGACCTGCACCATGTTGACGATCGCCGCGGGAAGGCCCACCAGATCGATCTGGGTGATGATCGTCACCTTCGACACCAGATTGCCCTCTCCATCCTGCTCCGTGTGACATCACCGCACACGCACGTGAGTCCACACACACACACACACACACACACACACAAGCGCACGACACGCACGCAACGCGCTGTAGGGGGGTGGCAGGCGGGAGAGTCACCTTCTTGGGCTCGATGAGGGCGCCCGAGTGGAGGGCGACGCCGCGCGTCCAGCCCTCGAGTGGCGGACACATTGGATGCTCCACACTCTGCCCAAACTTTAAATCGGCGCACACGCATCACCACCGCACACACCGCACACATACGCGCACCGCACACACCGCATACGTCTTGGTTGGTTGGTTGTGGGATCTATGGGAGGTGAGATGGCGCGCGTACGAGGAGGATGGCGCCGCGGGGGCGCCGCACGAGGTGGAGAAGCGCGCAAAAGTCGCGCCGGTGCTGCACGAAGCACCGCTCCGTCTCATACCTGCACAAAAAAAATGTAAATAAGGCGTGTTGCATGGTAACCCGGTGAGTTCCACGGCGACGGTAAACTGACCGACGTTGGCAACAAGGCGTCTTGACTAAAAGGGGAGGGTACCGGAATTGCATGATTTTGGTGCAGCTGTCGAGTCGCTCCACCTCCCGGCAATCCTTCGCGTAGCAGTCCCAGAGCGCCCACTCCTGATCACCAAGCGCAGCGTCAGGCCATGTGCGCCGCGCTCATCGTGTGCGTGTCATCTAGTGTGTCGTGTGTCGTGTGTGTCGTGTGTCGTGTGTCGTGTGTCGTGTTTCGCACCTTTTGCTCGAACAGGTACTCCTTGACAACGGACGGGGGCGCCCTGATCACGCCCACCCCTGCGCCGACATGAGTGTGTGAGTGCGTGCTCCACCGCACACGACGACGAGAAAGAGAGCTGTCACCTCGGAAGCAGTGGATGTTGCGTCCGCGCGGGGCGGGCGCGATGGTTCGCCGGTGGATGACCACCCCGTGCTGCTTCGATACAAAGTCCCACCGCTGTTGTTCGCCCTCCAACAACCGCAGGAACACCGGCACTGCACCATCCCCCGTTGGCCAGCTCGCCCATGTGAGTCACCCGGGGCTGCGGTCGCTCAAAGGCGGCGGCGTGCGGTACCGTTCTGGTCGATGAGGCGGAAGAAGGAGTAGTGGCGCAGCAGCGGGTCCTCCATATTATCTGCCGTGTGCGTGTGCGTGTGTGTGCGTGCGTGCGTTTCAGAGAAATCAAAAGACACACACGACAGCGGGTGGGCGTACTGCGGCCGAGGGCGCTGAGGCTGCGCGCCTTCTCGCGTCGTCTGTGGGCTGCGCTGAGCGTCGCGTCCGCGGCTGCGCTGATGTCGCCATCGATGTCGGCGCCGTGCGTAGAGGCCCGGCCTGGCCCCTCGTCCGACGCCTCGCCGCTGCCGCCGCCGTCGAGGGGCAGCTGCAGCAGGAGCTCCACAGCCTTCACCACCTGCACCGACCGACGCGCTAGAAATTAGCATGAAACTGTAATTTCTCAATATTGGGGAATGTCCGGAATTCCTGGGTCTCACCAGGTTGGTTGCAGGGGAACGCACGTGGTGCCAGGAAACGGAGGGTTGATCGAGGCCAATCGCGGCCGGGGCCGCTCGTGTCCGCCGGGTGTCGATCGGCGCAGAGGAATGCATGGCATGCGACTGGCTATGTGCCGACGCCGTCGTAGGCGTAGACGAAACGGGCACGAATGACGAAGAGAGCGAGAGCGACGAAGGCGGCGGCAGAGTGTCGCAGGAGGCGAAGGAGGAGCACGACGAGAGGGACGAGCAGATCGGGGGCGACGAGTCGTCCGGCGGCGATGTCGACAGGGGCGATGTCGACGACATCACCGCCACCGACGACGACGACGACGCTGACGACAGGCCCGACGTCTGCTCCTCGTTGTCGTCGCTCGCTGTGTCGACCGGATGATCGGACGATGCGTTGTGGCCGACGTCGGCGGACGAGTCGGCGGCCGCGGGCCTGGGCTGCTGCTGGTGGTGGTCGCGGTGGGACCGGGTGCGCTCGGGGTGGCGCGATTGCCAGGCCTCCAGGGCCAGCCCCTCCGCCTGCTCTGTCAAAATGCCCGCCGCCTGCGCACATCAACAAAAAAACATGTTACTTACTTACGACACGACACGACACGACACGACACGACACGACACGACACGACACGACACGACACGACACGACACGACACGACACGACACGACACGATCAACGACACGACACGTGTACAAGCGCAATGGACGGCATGATAATGGGGGTACCTCGAGGAAGAAAGTCTGGAGGAGACGCTTGGCGTCGGTCGAGAACGCCACGCCCTTCGGTCCGTGTAACTCTTCGCCCTCCTGCCGGCCACCACCAGACGGCCGTCAAGACACACAAAGCACAGCACACAGCACACAACACACGACAACACGCACGCGTACGTCGTCGGTGATGTGGAGGAGAAGAGCCTTCAGGCGTTGGCGCCGCTCGCGTTCTCCTTCGCCGCCCTTATCTGGTTCGGCGCCGTGAGTGCTCTTGTTCCCTTCATTCTCCCGCTTGCTGCCCTGATTCAGTTTCTCTGTAACCGCACACACACCACACACACACACACCACACACACACACACACACCACACACACACACACACGCACACACACACGCGCACACAGACGGACATCATAGGGTGAGTGGGTGGTGATCAGGCGTTTGGAGGAAGAAGGGAGGCGCGAACCGAGGTAGAGGATGGAGGCGAGTCGCGCCACGAGCTGGCCGCGGCGGTCCAGGTCGGTCTTGGGCTCTCCATCTTCGTCCGCCAGCTGAGGGCCGAGTGGCGCTTCAGCCTGGTAGACTGTCGGGTCTCTACGCGGCGCAGACAAAGGCGAATGATAAAGTACTGTTTATTATCTACCAAAATCCTTCGAGTGAACTGCTTTAATAAACAAACAATAAGACTTGCAATTATTTCTAGAAATAAAGAAAAATAAATATTCAGTTATAAAGATAAAAGGATGTCATGTGGCAAGGGTTCACCTGTAGAAAGGAGGGGGGCTGCTTGCGCTGGTTGCGGCGCCCATTTGCTGGTGCGGTATGGAGCGCTGTGGATGCACAAGAAGAAGAT